>NC_047667.1:10294662-10354662 GCF_011762505.2 Arvicanthis niloticus | reverse complement strand
ATGCCTTGGGCCCCAGTCAGCCCTACCAATGCCTACCGAGAAGTGAAATGCGTTTGCTGAGAGCTCACTGTGTGGCCGTTCAGAAAGGGAAATGCACCATTTGAGGGAGGTCTTCTAAAGAGTTTCAAATTTTATTTGTGACAACCTAAGAGTTCCCTGCAGTTCCCACCTTAAAATGGAGGTGGGAGAGGTTAGTGCAAATCTAAAAGCCAAGCCTCTTGGCTCAGACTGGAGCTCAGTGGGCCTGCAGTAGGTGGTGTTGCCTGCACACGGTGGTAATCCCATTTCCAGTGTAGATCAGATGGCAGTGGGGCCTCGTGGTGCGGGACATGAATGAGTTGTCCCAACACAATAGCGTGCAGCCTTCCTATGGGGACTGGGTGACCAGCGGTTTTGTTGGGAGTGAATGCAAGGAGATTTCTGGTACAAGTGCGGGCATTATCGTGAGCCAGAAGGTCAGACTATACATTGCAGCTCCCCAAAGCCTATAGACCTTGGGAAATGCAAGGCCTCTAGCCGCGTGATTGTACCTGACAGTCTTTTCAATAGACTAATTCAATTAGCGCTCAGGGCTTCGGTCTTCATTTGGAGGGCATGACAATATGGGGGTGGGTGGGTGCTGGAGGGGGGGATTTCTTGGGTAGTGGTTAAGGATCTTCAGAAAATTTTTTAGAAGCCGAGAGTGGCACTGAGAGAGGTGGACAAGGGATGGGAGAAAGTCAATGAATTGGGTGCAGGCTCTGGAGCCAAACCTCTGAAAAGAAATTTCTCAGTTAACCCACGAAATGAGGGGTGGAAGTTTTGTTTGCAAGCCTCGGGGAAACTCCTGGTTGTGAAGAAGTCTTTGAGGTGATAGTTTCTTTTTTCCTTTACCTTCTCTGTATGTGAACACACGCACTCCACCCCCCCCCCAGCCCTCACCCCCCCAAAACACACACCAATCTGTTTTCCTAGAAATTTCAAGAAAAAGTCTACTGGTAGGGTTGTCACCTTAGACTACTCCAGTATTTGGGTGTATCCCACTCACCCCCCAGTTGCAGCAGGAGTGGAGACATTTTTCTGGAATCTCTCTCTCTCTCTCTCTCTCTCTCTCTCTCTCTCTCTCTCTCACACACACACACACACACACACACTCTCACACACACACACACCATTCCCTTGCCTGTGAGAAATGGGGGTGCGGGTGGGATACCATGATTCCCTAACATTCATTCCAAAGGGTCTCCTTACCCCCCCCCCGCCCCCGAGTTCCAGGAGCAAAACCAACTGCCCGCCCAGCTTGCTCGATCCCTGGAAACGCTGAAGCCAGCCAGCCAGCCCATCGCTGCTAGCGGGTTTCCTCCCGAGTTTCAGGCTGTGCTTCCCGAGAGCAAGGAGCCAAGATTCGGAGCCTTTAGGCTCCCATTACTGAAAACAGAGTCTTCATCCCTCCCCCCTCCCAAATCCCAAATGGTTCTTGGAGCTGAACCGTTCAGCCAGACTGGCCCCGGCCCTGAGGATTTTAAAGTCAGCACCACTTGAAATCAAGACGACTCCCTCCGTACACTTCTCCAATATATATGTCTCTTTAACCGAACATCCCGTTTGTCTTCTTACACAGAACCCACCCCAAATCCTAACACGCAAACTCCGATTTGGATTCAATTCCTCTCTGTTTATGGCGCGGGGGCAGGGTATTTAGGATTAATTTAGCTAGACATTTCATCGTTCGCTTTATTTCGACCTCCTCCCTCTTTAATTTTCTCCCCTCCTTAGAAGGTTTGGGGGCCCTCTGACCTACTCCAGTCCCCACCTGTCTGAGTGGCTGATCCTCCTGGATCCGGCTCGGTTTGGTGTCCACACCTACTGGCTTAGAGTGTTTGCAAGCAGGAGGAGGGTGCAGGGTGGGAGTGGGCGAGGAGGGGCCAGAGCAGCTTCCGGGATTACCATCGTCCTCCTTATCGGTTCCTGCTTTCACAGAGGTCTGGACCCGTCTCGAAAGTCGGAGACTAAAATAAATAAATAAATAAAAATCAACGAGAAAAAGGAAAAAAATAAAAAAAAAAAAGGTTGAGGAGAATCCAAAGCCTGTGTTCTTTTTCCTTGTCGAGGGGGGTCTGTCTTCCTCTTCCTTCCTTCAACACACATAGGGACCTGGGCTGTCTCTCGTCTCTGGCTCTTCTCCCACCGACCGGTAAGAAGGAGGAAGAAATCCGAGAACCCGCTCCCAAGGCCGGGCTCCAGGCCAGCGCCTTCCCGTCTCCCTCCCCATAGGCCCGCGGTGAAATCAGCCGCTCCTCCCTTAAGCCCTCCGGAGCTGCAGCGTGGGGAACCTCTTTCCTCTTTCCGGGCAAGGTGCTGAATAAACTGCGATGTCCATTAGAAATCGCTGCGGCAGGGCTTACTGGCCGGGAAACTTGAAAAGTTTTGTTTGGGAGGTGAGAATATCAGGAAAGAAAAGTTTCAAGAGCTTGTGGGTACATCAAAAAGAGGTCTCCTCGGTTTCCTCCCCACGCTCCAACTTCTTCCCTTGGGTCAGACTCCAGCAGAAGGAGTCACTGACTGCACTGTTGAGACCTTCCTGGGCCATCTTTCTGTTTGGCCTGCTCCAGGAGAACTGGATTGTGTTTGTATGTGACCCTCATCTTAAAAGACTTAGTTTGAGTGCACATGTATAAGAGTATATACCTCGATCAATTGTGCTTGGTTTATGCTTGTGGGCAGTGTCAATGGGTACGGTTCTACATAGGCTAGAAGTCGGGTTTGTGTGTCTGTGCGAATGGACTGTCTCCTCTAGTATGCGCCTGCGCGTTTGTGTGCGCTTTGAGGAGGGTGTCGCGGTTATCTGTGATGGAGAGCCCTAGAAGCCTATGAAGACTCAAGGACCTCGGACCTCTTTCCCAAACTAGCTGCTGGAAGCCTAAACCTTTCTTCCCTCCCCACTTCCCCTAAGACTGTCTTTGAAAAGTGAAAAGAGGCTACTTAAACCCAGATTAAAACAGTCACTGCTTTTTTGAGGTTTTAACCAAGACTCACCTCAGCAACTGTGGCCTTGATTGTGGAGAGAGCTGGGCAACGTGTTCCAAGGTCAAGGGCACAAGAGACCTTGGGGATTTGGGTAGACCCAAAGACCTTGTCCACAGACTCAGAGATGGGAGAAAGTAAGTCACCTGCCCCAGATGTCACCGGCCGGGGATCTCCAAGCACTGGTTAGCAGCCAGGAGTCGTGAACTGGGCCTCAGTCCTAGGAGAGGACGGTGTGCTGTGGTCTCCAGTAAGGATACCATGCTCCATTCATTCCTCAGAGTTTATCATTTCTCCAGCGTGTGGCTAGCTGAAGCTAGGCGGGTCTTGGTGATGATGCGGCAGAGGTCTGGTCTTTCTGCATCTTTAATCCTCCGAAGACTGTCCCTTCCTTTACAGAGGTAATAGAACTTTCCAGACATTAATTATAGTAGCTAGTGATCCTGGAGTTGGGGGGTAGGGATAGGGAATCACAGAGAAGAAAGATGGGGGGGGGGTAGAGGAGTGGAAAACAAGCCCAAAGCAGTTCCTGGCCCACCCCCCTTGGGTACTGAAGACACCCAGCCAATCCCCAAAATTGTTATGCAAAGTCAAGAGTGTGACCTCCTAGCGAGCAAAGCGGCCAAGGCAAATATTATAAGCAAAGTCAATAATGAAGGGACAGATTAAGCAACCTATGTCTAGGACCGTGATCTCCACAACTGAAAAGGTGCCCACTTTCCCTCTCCTTCCCTCCTCAAAAGGGGACCCTAGGAAGTGGGTGGGGGATGGAGCTGGCCGAGGAGGGAGCCGGCCACTGGCCTGAAAGGGAGTGGGTGTCTGTTAGCTGAGGGTGCTGACACCTCCCAGGGGTGACCCCCATGGAGCACTGAGCCTGGCTTTTCCCGGGAAGGTTATTTGTTGGCCTCTGTTAAGGTGGAACGTGAAAACTCTCCACAGTGTACAACTAGAACCCAGCTTCTAAGGTCTAGACTTTCCAGCCGGTCTGTAGTCAGTTGGAGAATTCCCTCCCCTTCTCTGCTTTTGGGAGGGCATCCCTTAGGGTGGCTTGGAGGGTTCCCTGCCGCTTGCCTGTGAGGAACGTGCCACCTGTCGACACATCTGGAGAACTGCGGCTGTTCGCCAGGGTTTGAATCCAGTGGCTTTTGATATCTGAAAGGAGAAAAACCAAATTCCCTGGAAAAAAATGATTTCTGTCCGATCCTCCATCTCAATAGAGGCAAAATTGGGGGGGAATGAGGCTCCTAAAAAATTCTTAAACGACAATAGGATGGACTTGGTTCACAAGTCCTGTGCTGTGTGACGTGGGAGGGGACACCCCTTGTCTCAGAATCTCACTTTCCTTTTTTTCCAAATGCAGAGGAGTGGACCGGACAGATCTGCTGAATAAAACACTGACCTCAAACGTTACTGCGGTAGCAGCCTTTGTCTAGTTTTTCTGTTTTTCAGATCTTATCCCCTGTATATATTTAATCTAGAGACACTTCGATTGTGTCAGCCAGTGCTTTCTCAAGTATTCCAAGCATTCAACTGGGTGGGGCCAGAATATTTGCTGGCCCTTGAACTTAATTATTTTATTTTATTTTTATTCGTGTGTGTGTGTGTGTGTGTGTGTGTGTGTGTGTGTGTGTGTGTGTACAGGTGCCTGCAGAAGCCAGAAGAGGGTGTCAGACCCCCTGGAGCTGAAGCCACAAGCAATAGCTGGACTTGGGTGCTGAGAACCAAACTCAGACCCCCCACCAAGAGCAGCGTGATCTCTAACCACCGAGCCATCTTTCAGCCCCTAATTAGTTTCAATCAGACAAAACTTCATGCACTATGTCCACTGAGGACTTTTGTCATGGACGCCAAATGGATACATGGTGAGAAGGGCTTAAATGAGAAGACCCCGACCCAGGCAGTAGTCAGAAGGACAAGGCTGGCAGAGACCAAGGCAAGACAGAGAGCAAAGACCTACTCAGCCCCCAGAAGGAGAGTTCCCACACTCCCAGGTTATGAGAGAGAGTGTGGAGAGCCAGGGAGCCTCAGGCCTCAAGCTGCTTTCTGTTGATTTATCAAAATATAGAAATAGGATGTGGGGAAAGAGGACATATCTAGGAGTTACTAGAGGCTTAAGTATGACCTCAGCTTTGAGCGTGTAGAAGTTCTGGAGTGGCCCCAGCTCGAACCAGCAGGGATGAGGACTCTATCACTGTGTGGCTGGGGCTGAAGTTGGGAACGCCTCTTCCTGGGAGCTCTGAGCTGAACCTAACCAGACAGAATGTCCCTAGGCAGACCTAGCAACTCTGGTTTAAAGGTCAGATCTAGATTTGAAGCGCAGGGTGGGGTGGGGGGGGTGCTGCTCACAAAACCTTCGCTGTCATTGTCAGTGTAGAGGAGCCCTGTCAGGTTTTCCCCCCTGAGAGTCCTGTTCTCAAGCTACCTGCTCTCCATCCTCCAACCCTCTCCCAGGGTGATTTCCAGAAGGCCTGCTCTGCTCTCCTAGTGGTTAGAGTGTGGGAATCATGGAGGTGATGACTTCCGGTCTTATTTAGAAATAGGCTGGGGCCCAGAAGTCTGGTCACTTGCCCTCCCGCAGTGGCCACCTGATCTCCAGCCAAGACCTGAGGGAACATATTTCTCTTTGGACTGAGAAGTCTTTGGCTCTCCGTGTTTGGTGATCCCTGTCCTCTCCACCCTGCTTGTGACACTACAAGTCACCCAAACGGTGACTTTGCTGCTTTAGCACTTTGGGATCAGCAGTGACTGAGAGGAGCCTTGCAGGGACCCAAGAGCAGCTGATAGTCACTCTCTGTGGCCCGTGGAACCCAGACGAAGCAGATGGAAGAGGGATGTCTGAGTCTGAAAAGATAGAACAAATGAACGTAGAGAGAGATCTACAGAACTGGAGACAGGAGAGCGAGGTGGGTGGGGTTGGTTTGACTGTCACTCCTTTTGGATGATTAACCAGCGTGTGGCTGAGCTTGCTCTGGGCCACACACACCTCAGACTTTCTAGACCCTGCTGGACAATCTTGTCCCTGCAGCTGTCCACTGGCATCTTGCATAGAATGCCCGATGCCTGAAGATCTCTGAGTTGTGGGCGGGCATGGATGGGGTAAGGATGAAAAGACACTCAGTCTGTAAGCAAAGAGGACACCGAGGAAACAGCTTTACCAGAAGACCCGGGTTACCCACCAATTCAGGGGACCCTACCCTAGAACCTGAACCAACCCAGAACCCGTGTGGATGAAGCTTCTTTTGATTCTGCTACACTAGAGGAGGTTCAAGGCTTTCTGGGCAGAGAACAGGCAGGAGGCTACTAGCTGCAGCGGGAGAGCTGGACAGGAGAGGGCTGCTGCTGTCCTCAGGTGGTGGGCCCAACAGAGTAGCATCTGTCTTTCCAGGAAGTTTCTCCTTCAACCAGAGAAGCAGAGAAAGGCTTTAGAATTGAAGGATGGGAGGATGGGGTGGGAGGAGGAGACAGACTCAGGGCTTCTGTGCATCCTGCTTTGATTCAAGGCAGAGAAATCTGTCTCAGGTCTCATGAGCGCTGACCTGCCCTGCCCTGCTCTGTCATTTAACAGCCCCATTAGGCTTGTGAGACGCTAAAAGCATCCTTTGGGAGACTCCTTGGTTTGGGAATAACAGCCTCGGGATTTTACAGGGATCTTTAATAGAAAGGTTTGGAAAGAGATTGAGGGTGTCTGCGGAATGAACTTGAACTTTTTCTGAAGGGTATTTGGACCTTGTGCCAAAAATCTACTTGGGAAGAGACTCTGTGCCCCTCCTCCCCTCCCTGCCTCGACCCTAGGCGGCTGGGGTGTGGCTTATCTTGGTTGGGTCACCAGAGAGGCCAGAAGCCAGAGATTGTACAGGGTGTGCTCTCATCTCCATCAAGGTTTACTCTTTATCTCTTCAGTCTGTCATTCTCCCAAGCTATCAAGTGTGGGCGTGACAGGAATGTCGCAAGGAAAAACTAATTAAACAGAAGCACAATGCTTTGGAAATATTAAGTGTCATGTAAATGCCTAATTCAAACAATAATCTTGATGGTGGTAATTATGTTCTAAGAAGCACATCCACAGATAGCCCCGTGCTGAGCTCACATATGTCTTAGGAGGGGCCCGGGGAACCTCACTTCTTGTGAGGCTGAGCTCAGCATAGGTGGATGCTCCACCCCCAAACTGCTTGGAAGCTAACACTGTGGATCCAGGCTTTCTTCACTGAATAACTGCAGCCTCTGACCCTGGAGCCAGTTGCCTATAAAACTGAACTAATGGAGGCTGGAGAGACAGGTTACCAGTGCTTCTGTGCTTCTGTGCTCACTGCTCTTGTAGAGGACCTGGGTTTAGTTACCAGTACCCATATCCAGAGGGTTACCCCCTACTGCCTGTAACTGTAGCTCGGGGCATTTGACAACCCCCTCTAGCCTTTACAGGCACCTACATTCATATGCACATGCCTACACAGACAGACAGACAGACAGACAGACAGACACACACACACACACACACACACACACGATGTCGAGGATTGAATAGCAGAATTGTCTAGATCACTTAGGCACTTAGGGAAAACATCAACTAGGGTGTAAGGAAAGGACCGGATTAGCCTTGACCTTGACTGATTCCCCAGCCCTAGTGTTTTAGGGTTCAGATACTGCCTGCCTCCAATATTGTGCAGCTCTGGCCTGTTGTTTGGGACCCTGGGTTCTTGTGCATATTTGGGTTTTCAGATAATCCCACTTTTTGATCTTTCCTCTGAGAAGATCAACTCAAGTTGATGGAAAGCCAAAAAGGCATGGGCCATATTGGCTTGCATCAGCCTCGAGCCCATTGCTTCCTGCCTCTTCTGTGTCCGTCTTCCTCACTAGGATGCAATGATTTGATTGAAGGGCTCTGGGGAGACAGGACAGGGAGGAGGACTCTTTCCTACCCTGACTGTGAACTCTGAAGCATCAGTCCTGAGCAGAGAAAGACAGCAAGAGTGCCGAGGATTCCAGCGGTGTGTGAGCAGGGTCGGGTGAGTGGGTGGCCTGGTCTTGGAGATGTTAGATGGCAGCTTGGACAGGGCAACATGGGACACTCAGGATGCAGCTGCCCCTTCCCTGACCTTCTTTCTTCTGGGTGCATCTTGGTGGCTTCAATCACATTGACACCAGATCAGACTTCTGGGAACTCCTCTCTCTGCTCACACAGTGTGGGTGAGAAATTGGGGCACTTACTTTGTGTGAACTATCTCTTCAGCTTCCCCCATTTCCTTCTTCAACTTCCTTCATTCCCTTCTTTCTTCTCTCTACTCTCCTCTTCCACTTCCCTCCCCTCCCTTTCTTCTCCTTTCTCTCTCTCTCTCTCTCTCTCTCTCTCTCTCTCTCTCTCTCTCTCTCTCTCTCTTCCTTCCTTTCTTTCTTTCTTTCTTTTTTCCTCTCCCTCCCCTAGGTTTTTGAGACAGGGTTTCACTATATAGTTGTGACTAGCTAGGAACTTGCTATGCTGACCAGGCTGACTTCAAACTCTTCTAGCTGGGCCTGCTTCAGCCTCCTAAGTGTGGGGACTAAAAGTGTGCTCCACCATTTCCTGCTTTCTTTTTGAGTCACTGTCCCATGAAGCCCAGACTGGCTTCAAAATTTATGTAGCCAAAGATGACCTTGAACCATTGATTCCCCCACCACTCTCTCTTCAGCACTGGGATTACAGGTGTGCACCTGTGCACCGCCACATCTGGTTTATGCTTTGCTGAGAATGGAACTCGGAGCTTCCTTCATGCTTGCTAAGCAAGCCCACCACTGAGCTATACCCCAGCCACTTTAACTATTAAGTATTAATAGATGGTCTACAGATTGATTTGTCCTTTACTCTCATTTTCCTTACTTTGTTTACTATATAGCTCCAACTTCCTAGAAGCTGGCTATGTAGCCCAGGATAGCCTGGATCTTGGTCTTCTTCTGACTCTGCCTTCTGAGTGCTGGGATTTAAGCCACCATATACCTAGATTCTCTGACTTACTTTTCTTTTTCTTATAATTTTATGTGAATGAATGTTTTGCCTGTATTTATGCCTGTGTATCACATGCACACCCAGAGGAGACTGTTGGATCCCCTAAAACTGGAGTTACAGACAATCGGGAATGGCTGTAACAATTGTAGGTGCTGAGAATTGAACCCAGGACCTCTGGAAGAGCAGCCACTAAGTTGTTTCTCCAGTCCAGTCCCTTCTCTGGAGTTTTTGATTGGAAAAGTCTCTAACCACCCTACCACGTTTCTCTAATTTGATGAAATTCCAGGCCTCGAGGTGATTTCCCTCCACCACCCACTCCTCTCTCTCCTATTCTCTTGACACCGCTGGAGTCATGATTTGGGGCCCTGGTGCCTGCTGAAACCAGTGGGGCTTTGAGGACAGATGATTGTCATGACCCACCGCAGAGGCTGTGGGGGAATTTCCACCCAGAAAGCTCTGGGTCTCTGAGGGCTTATAGAGTAACCACTGTACTTGAATGGGGCTCCTCGCCCTTGGGCTTTCCCGGTTCCCTTTTTGACTTGGGGAGCAATTGCACATTCAAGTGTCCTCAGCTCACTGCTCCCTCTTTTTCTCTTCTCTGAGTTTGTTACGATGACTCAGCTTTTCCAGCCCTGTGGGGACACCTCCTCCTTCAGAAAGGGTTTATAGGTCTCATTCCAATAGAGTATATTCAGCTTTGAGTGCAGTTTCCCAGTAAACCGGCTTTCAGGTTTAAACTGGCTACCACTTTGCTTCAACTTGAAACACCTTTTCTTTCAAAGGAACGCTTTTTCTGTTTTTGACAGTCTCCAGGAGCCCAAGCTGGCCTTCTGCTGGTAACACAACAGAGAACTTTATACAGGTTAGACCAGCCCCTTTTCCATAGGAGCTATGGTTCTCAGCCCCTAGGTCAATCCGGATGCTTCTATGGCTATCTGGGGGACTTCCCACTCATCTCCTTCTCCTGATAAATATATGCTGATGTATGCATGGGGCAGCTTAGAACGTCAATCATATTTTCTGACAGGTGAGAACTACCAGCAAGCCAAGTCACTCTGTAGCTGAGGGTGGCCTTGAACTTCTGACTCTCCAGCCTTTGCTTTCCAAACACTGGTCTGTGCCCCATTACACTGGGTTTGTGTGCCATTGAGGATGGAAGGCGGGTTAGCCAGCATACGAGGCAGACAGGCACTCTGCTGAGAGATGTCCCCAGCCCAAGATACTTTTCATCTGTTGTTTCTGAGGGGGAATCCAGGCGCTAAGGGCTTCTCTGTCTGCTTTCCACTTGGCAAAGCTTCACACACAGCAGCACAGTGAAGCATTATGTGAGAAAAACAATCTATTTTCAATAAGAGGGGGGAAAAGAAAAAGTAACATACTCCCCTCTGATTGAGCTGTTCTGGAGGCTTCTATTTCAATGTGCTCCCCACCCCACCCCCACCCCCGAGTGCCTCAGCTCTCAATATAACACCAACCGTTGAAAATGACTGGAATTTAGGCATTTCCACACTGGAGGATCCTTGGCATTAGGGTGGGGCCTGGAAGCCAAAATCATTCCTTCAGGTAATGGCATGTTAGTACAACTTCCTAGGGTAGGCTGGGGGCCTTCAGAGCACACTGAAGTCAACAGTCCATACAAATCAACAAGCTGTGGACTGGGGAAGTTGGTAAAGTGCTTGCCTTGCAGGCACAAGGACCTGAGTTCAATCCCTCAGAACCCATATAGTAAAAAAGTCAATCATGGTGGTGCGTGCTTATGGTTTTTCTTACTGGATATAGATGGGACGATATCTGAGGCTTGATGGCCAGCCTGGCTGGCAAGTTCCAGGCCAATGATAGTTTGGAGAAAGACAGTGGACAGTGACTAAGAACAATAGCTGAAGCTGTCTTCTGGCCTGCACACACACACACACACACACACACACACACACACACACACAATCTCAAAGCTTTTAATATGATTACACACTAACAGAATCATATTAGATATTCAGAGTTAAATACAATGCATTATTAAATTAGCTCCATTTTACTTTTATTTTTCTGAATGTGGTTGCTAGAATCTTTACATTACAGATTGAACTGCCAATCTTTTTTTTTTTTTTTTTTTTTTTTTTTTTGAGACAGGGTTTCATGTAGCCCAGGCTGGCCTCCAAACTCATTATGTAGTAGAGGTTGACTTTGAACTCTGGATCCTTCAACTTTCCCTTCAAAGTGCTAATCTTAAAGGCACGCACTACCACACCTGTTTTTATTACCCTGCTGGTAACAGAAGGCAGAACTTCATGCAGGTTAGACTAGCCCCCTCTTTATAGGAGCCACAGTTCTCAGCCCCTAGGTCAATCCGGATGCTTCTGTGGCTATCTGTGGGACATCTCACTAGTTTTCTTCTCTTGATAGATATGCGCATGGGCAATTTAGAATTACAGTCACAGTTTTGTTTTCTTCCTAGTAGGTGAGAACTACAATGCAGAGGAAACTGGGAACCCTAGTGGACTGACTTCTAAATAATGGTTTCTGGTGCCATCGTGTGTCCACTTTGTGATACAACATCAATCGTCAGGTCTGTGAGTTGCAGGTTTCTTGCAGTTGTCAGCAATTAAGAATCTTATGATCCCAACCAGAAAAAGGCCTTTCCAACATTCAATCACCCCCTCTGTCCCTTTCACTTCCTTTCACCACTGCCGTATTTACAACATGGAACTCGACACACAGAAGCAGAGTATGTGTGTGTGCGTGTGTGTGTGTGTGTGTGTGTGTGTGTGTGTCTGTGTGTGTGCGCGCGCCCGCACTCACGTGTCCTTGCATCTAATTCCAAGTTTATACATTTCTGAAGATGTGACATTATTCACAAACATAATCATTGTCATTTATTGGGGCCAGTTCTTTACATGTATTTGTTTGTTGAGGCAGAGTATCTCTGCATGACCCTAGCTGTTCTGGAATTCACTATGTAGACCAGGTTGGCCTTGACCTCATAAAGATTCTCCTGCCTTAGCCTCCCAAGTGCTGGGATTAAAGGTGTATGCCCAATCTTTGCATGTATTTTATAGTTTACTCTTCAATTTTTTTCAATTAATTTTCCCACAAATTATGCACTATTGTGCCAATTAAAAATACTTGTTTAATAACACAGTATATGTCAACTATATATCCAGCTGCAAATGAGTAAGTTTAAGAACATAACAATGTCAGTACATGGCTAGAGAGGCACTCAGCTGTTAAGAGGACATTTATGCCCAAGAACCAGAGTCTAGATAGCCCAGCCATCTAGTATAAAACAAAAGACTACAGAGACAGAGAGAGACAGAGAGAAACAGAGAGAGAATGAGTGAGAATGAGAGAGAGACAGAGAGAGAGAGACAAAGAGAAACAGAGAGACAGAGAGAATGAGAGAGACAGAGAAAATGAGAGAGAATGAGAGATGGAAGGGGAGATAGACAGAGACCTATTGTCCTTTTTTTTTTTGCCTCTATCGGCACTGCACTCATATACATACATAATTAAAAATAAAATACATCTTTAAACATCAAGTCCAGCAACCACGGTGTCAGCCTGTTGTTCATCACTTGTCAAGTGCTGTGCACATCTATTGGAAACGTATTGCCATTTCAACAGACTCATATGTTTTCTGGGGACAAGTTCAAAGTCTCCTGTCTTCCTACCTGTGAATCTCTGCTTCCTAGTGCTTTTAAAATGAACCGAGATTCGAAGAAATTAGCTGGCTTTCCTGTATCACCCAGAGAGTTGGTTCATCTTAAGATCTCTCTCTCTCTCTCTCTCTCTCTCTCTCTCTCTCTCTCTCTCTGTGTGTGTGTGTGTGTGTGTGTGTGTGTGTGTGTTTGTACACGTGAACGCATTGCCCTTGGAAGCCAGACAGATCATTAGATCTCTGGGAGCTGGGTTACAGGCATATGTGGGCAGCCTCACATAGGTACTGAGAACTGAACTCTGATTGGCTAGAGCAGTATGAGCTCTAAATCATTAAGCAACCTCTCCAGCCCCAAGTTAGTCCACCTTTGCCCAGGAGCTCATGCTCCAAGCCACAATGTTGCACTTGTTTCATTGAGTCCCTTGCAGACGCCATACCATCAGGGCCCGAGGTGTGAACTCTGAGAAAGGAGACCCATAACAGCCATTAAGATGAGGATATTGTCACCTCTAAAAGAAGAGAGGGCCAGCGTTAGCACAGCTCCCCCACTCCCAGCTGGGCATGTTAAGGAAGAGCCACCATACCATTCTTTGCTCCATGATGTAGCTACAAAGGAGTGCAACTTTAATCCCAGTACATGGGACAGTTGACTAAAGAGACCATCATGCAAGGAGAAAAAATGCTGGAAAGAAGAGATTGGTTAGCAAATTAGATAAGTCAAAAAATTTTTAAAGATTTTTATTTGTGTGTGTGTGTGTGTGTGTGTGTGTGTGTGTGCAGATGCACATGAGGTCAAGGAGAGGACCTTGAATCCCTTGGAGCTGGAGTTACAAGCAGTGTGAGTTGTTTAATGTGGGTGCTGAGATCCAAATGTGGGTCCCCTGAAAGACCAACAGGTGCTTTAACTGCTGAGCCACCTCCAGCCCTGAGTAAGTCAAATGTCTGATTGTGAGGCCTACACGCCAGCAGCCTGGGGTTCAAGACTCTGTCCTGTTTTCCTAGCTGTGTGGTCTCTTTCAGGAAGTACACAGTTGCCTGTCTCTGAAAGAGGGTGTGTTTGTCAGGCTTCTTTCTTCTTCTTCTTCTTCTTCTTCTTCTTCTTCTTCTTCTTCTTCTTCTTCTTCTTCTTCTTCTTCTTCTTCTTCTTCTTCTTATCTCCTCTGAAAGCAACTCACTGTGCAGCCATGGCTGGCCTGGAACGTTCTATGTAACAACTGAGAACACCTTGCACTTTGTATCCCTTTGTCTTCCCCTTCTGAGCACTGGGATCGAAGGCATGTGCCACTATGGCCGATTTCTGCAATATTGGGGATCAAACCCAGGACTTTATACATGGTAGGTAAGCCTTCCACCAATGAGATGAAGCCCCAACTTCCAGCTATGATTTTCTAGAAGAACACAACCAAGAGAATATATATAACCACCAAAGAGAAGGTATTTCCAACTCCATTTCTCCTAAACAAGACCTCTGTGGGAATCAAAGCACATTCCATGTGTCAGAAAGATGGTTCAGGAGGTAAAGTCACTTTCTGTTAAGCCTGATGACCTGTAGTCGAACTCTAGGATACACACATGCTGTGTACACACACACACACACACACACACACACAGAGAGAGAGAGAGAGAGAGAGAGAGAGAGAGAGAGAGAGAGAAACCCAGAGTCTTCACAATGAGATATTAAACACCTGAGATCACTCTCCTAAGACTCAAATTCTCCTCCTCTTTTCTTTACCTCGCCCCACCCCACCCCCATCTTTCTCTCTTCTTTCTACTTTTCTTGTTGCTGTTACAAAAGGGACTTAAGAAGGAAGAAGGGCGGCTTGGCTCACAGTTAGCTACTGGAGACAGTTCATCCTCGTGGGGAAGACATGGTGGCAGGAGACTGAGGCAGCGGGACACATAGAATCCACCATCAGAAGTGATGGCTGCTGGCCCTCAGCTCACTTTCTTCCTTTTATTCATCCCGGGACCCCAGCCCATGGGATGATGCCGCCCACAGTTGGGGAAATTCCAACCTCAGTTAACCATATCCAGAAACCCCACTGTAGACATGCCTATAGCCTTGTCTCCTAAGTGATTCTAGATCCAGTCAGGGTATCAATCAAGATTAACTCTCCCCCTCTCCCCCTCTCCCCCTCTCCCCCTCTCCCCCTCTCCTCCTCTCCCCCTCTCCTCCTTTTCCCCTCTCCTCCTCTCACCCTCCTCCTCTCCTCCTCTCCTCTTCTCCCCCTCTCCTCCTCTCCCCCTCTCCTCCTTTTCCCCTCTCCTCCTCTCACCCTCCTCCTCTCCTCCTCTCCTCTTCTCCTCCTCTCCTCCTCCTCCCCCTCCTCCTCTCTCCCCTCCTCCTCTCCCCCTCTCCTCCTCTCCCCCTCTCCTTTCCCCCTCTCTCCCTTCCTTCCTATTTGAGACCTACAGGGTCTCAAGGCACAGGTTTGCCTTGAACATGAGATGGACCCTCTGCCTCAGCCTTTGGAGACAGGAGTACAGTCACGCCCCACCAGTTCTGGCTAAGTTTACCTTTAGTAAAGAGTTGCACCATGTGGAGCGGACTCAGAACCACAGTAAACTTGACTGTTCTTGGAGATGCAGCAGAAAGACCTCTGATCTCTCAGCCTTGAAAAAATCAGCAGCCCACCCCCAGCAGCCCAACCTCAACAGCCCAGGCCTCAGGTCTAGAGGCTGGCAGGTAGCAATTAGGTGTCTGAGAGGCCCCAGAGCCCTGGAAGAGCCAGGGGTTAGGAAATCTGACGCCTTGAGTAGATAAGGAAGGGTTCTAATTAGCACATTCAACATGAAGCACCTTGACCTCACAGATCGTTGTTTTTCCAACTCTGGCAACAACTGTCAAACAAGTTCTCACTCCTATGCAGGCCAAGTGTATTCTCTACCATGCATTTCCCTGTCAAAGGAGCAAATAAAAACCTGTGCCCAGCTCTGTCTGCTAAGACAGAATTGAAAGACCTGGAACTGCTAGGCACTCCGTAAACATTAAACCTGCCATGTCTGTCTGTCTGTCTGTCTGTCTGTCTGTCTGTCTGTCTATATCTACAGATATCTTTTTTGTGCATATTCATGTGCATGTGAGTACATACATATGTGAATGTGTGCACACATGTATGTACATGAATGTGAAGATTCGATGCTAACCTTGGGTGTTTCTCCTCACGCTTGCCTACGTTCTTGTTGCGACTGGGTCTCTCACTAGTTTGGAGTTTACTAAGTAGCTAACATGCATGGTGAGCCCGTCCAGAGATCTGCTCACAGGACAGATCTGCCTCCCCAGCACTGAAATCACAAGGACACCATCGTGTTCAGCTTTTGTAATGGTTCTGGGGATCAAACTCAGGTCCTCATGCTTATGAGGAAGGCACTTTGTCTGCTGAGCCATCTCTGACTATTTTTTGAATATGCATCTTTAAGGAATTCATTTTATTGAGGTCCAGCATATATTCAAGTGCACTTTATGTTGTGTCCAGTTTCCCAAGCGTATACCTGGTTAGCTTCACCTAGATTCGGAGGTTCAACACTACAACCCCCCACCAGCAGGCTCCCCATCACCTCAGTGCAGTTGGTGCAATGTAGATTTCCATTACCCATATGAGCTTTGCCTGTGTCTGCTGTAAGGATATGACACATGCCACTGTGTGCCGAATGACTGCTACATTATGGGTGTGAGAGCTGTCTGGGATGGTGCACACCACTAAGGTGGGCTTCCCTGAATTTTAGTGTGACAGGAAAGTGCATTCACTGTATTCCAGGGCTGTGTGTCTGCCCCACCACTGGTGTGCCTGGAGTGTCCCCAGCCAGTCTGCTGCTCAGGGGAAGCGGGACACAGTCCACAATGAGGGGAGAGGGTCCTCAGTCTGTGTTTTCCCAGAGTGGGAAACATGGAGTCTGGGGTGATTAGTGTGGTTCCCAGTTTCCTCTGTACCCAAGCGTCACTAACACTCAGCTGGGAATCAGAATGAGGGTCCCAAGTCCATGCTTGCCCTCAGGGCATCTGCGTGCCAGACAGGAAGGGGAAAACAGAGGCTGGGAAGGGGAGGAACAAGGTTTGATCCAGAGAGAGTGCTGAGAGTTCAAAGGGGCTAGAAGAAAAAAGACCTTCTTCATGAGATTTAGGTGGTTCTCTACAATGAAGCCACCCTCCATCCTTGATGAAGAGACAGTCCTTGCTTGTTCAGACCGCTTTATTTGATGGTGAATGTGAATGCATACACCTTACTTAGGGCGAGCCAGAGATTAAGTATCTTTCCTGGGAAGGAATGCTGGAAGGGAAACTCATTGGGTAAACCCTCGGGGCCTATCTAGATGCCTCATAGCAGGGGGAGCTCCAGGTTTGTATACTATGTTACTGATTGTCATGGTCCTCTCAGTGCTCATTCCAGAGCAGGCAGAGTTAGACAGGGAGGTGGCCTTAACCCTGCCGTTCTCAACCCTGAGATTCACGGGTTTGGGCTCACTCAGCCTTACCAGTTCTTGTGTCTGGTGGCACAGTCCACTCGCCCCACATTGTATAGCATTTTGCAGTTGATGGACAGTTAGTTTGGTATCCAATGGAGACCGTAAGGCTGTGAATGTCAGTGAGCTTTCATTCGGTGCTCACATACAGCTCTCTATGAGTTTCTGAGTTATGACAGGAATAAAGTTTTCCTTCTTTCCATCCTCTCTCCTTCCTCCTCCTCTTCTTCTATAGACAGCTTAGTTCACCATAACAGCCATATGGCTAAACCCATCAGCTTTACCACTGCATTGTGAGTTGTGGTGAATATATTCAGTGCACTGTCATGGCTACTGTCAAGATAAGAATTGTTCAGGATGCCAGTGTTTCTACCTGATCCATAGCAATCAGCATCTCCAGCCAGCAGCCACTTACTTACCTCCACCGACTCAGTTCCTGTCCCCACAGTTTTGCCTCTTCTAGTTCTAGTAAATGGTACTGGATGCAGCCTACAGCATTTTGTACCCTATTGCTTTCCATAAGGGGCTCTATTTTGAGACTCCATCACACTAAAGCACGTCAGTAGTCTCTCTCTCTCTTTCTCTCTCTCTCTCTCTCTCTCTCTCTCTCTCTCTCTCTCTCTCTCTCTCTCCTGGTTCTCTTTGAGACAGGATTTCTCTGTGCAGCCCTGCTTATCCTGTAACTCACTCTGTAGACCAGGCTGGCCTCAAACTCACAGAGATCTGCCTATCTCTGTCTCCAGAGTACCGGGATTATGGGTGTGCACCACCAAAGTCTGGTTTATTTGGTTTTTTCCCCCATTGGCTATTAAACAAAAAGCCCAGTGCCAGGTGTTTCTCTCTTTCCCAGTTGTTGCTCAGTGGGATCGCATAGTCTCCCCCAACATTACAGGCTATTGCCAGTGCTTTAGGTTAGCCTCCAGAACTTGACAGTAAGACCTTATTTCTGGAGACACCACATACTTGAGTCTTAAAACATGGAGAAATCAGGCTGGTACTGATCCAGAAGCTTCATTCCCAACAGTCAGTTTTCAGAGTACTGCAAGGTTCTACACAGGATAATCTTACCCAGCTGTGAACCCTGTGAGCTACAATAACAACTGGCCTGGCAAGGTATTCCCCACTAGGAAACAGTGGCACAATGCTATAGATGCACAAACCAAATATTTTCTGGTTGTATTTAAAGGCTGCTCCACAAGACAGAACTCATGCCTGGTTCTATTGAGTGGGCCAAAATCCTGTGACTGGCTAGGTCACAGGCCCTAGGGGAGAACCCAAGTCTGTCATGCTGCCAAACGAATGTAGTATTAAACAACACTATACATTTTCATACTTTTATCCATACATCAGAACCATCTCTCAGCTGTCATCAAAGATGCTTCTCTTTAAAGTAGCTGGTGATCAATACCAGAGACCCGCAAGTGATTAATGTACAGAGTGTAAGAAACTGTGTAGTGTTAGCTCTGAATGGAGCAGTTTTATCACAAATCTCCTCCCAACAAGCAGGGATGATCACAGAATGAATGGGAAGGCTGTGAGAGGGAGGGACTATCTACAGTGCAGCAGTATTTGCTGGATATGAGAACACATGAGCTAGAAGCTGCACACGTGAACTCACAGCAGTAGTGACCGCATGCACAAGACCAGCACAGGATCAAGCCACTCAAAAGCCCCAAACAGGTCAAGGAGGGTCTCAGACAGTTCCCCCTACACACACAAGAAAGGCTCTTGGCAATTCATGGCTGCAGAGGGTAGGAGAATTGGTTCTCTTCATGGGTTTGACTCCTAAGAAGCTACTCCTGTTCCAGTAGATGGCCCCACACCATGCACATACAGGCAGCACTCAGAAGACTCAGTGGGTTAAAAAATAACACATGACGTTGGAAAGGAAAAGTGGGGGATTACAGGAGAGGAAATGGGAATGAATTGTCTCCAAATACATTGCATGCACATATAAATTCTTATACTTTTATGCTTAGTGTTGAGTTCAAATCAAGGGACTCATGCATGCTAGGCAAGTGATTGTATAAACATAACACACACACACATATCCCTTAGCTATATATACTCATATAGAGTTTAGTTTAGCCCTTTCTTTTATGGTCCATAAATTTTTACATTTTCTTCAAGAAATTCTTGACTAACTCAAGGTCACAAATCCCCCCCCACACACACACATTTCCTTCTGTCATGTTTAACCTACCAGCTACTGTAGTTACGCCTATGATACATGTCTAGTTACATTTCAGATGCCTCTGAGGAAGTCCTGAAGCTCAGGAAAGCTCATACTCAGGATTCCAGTTGTTCTAGCACATCTGGTGAGGACATCACTCTTTCTCCCATAATACTACTTTATTGCACTTGTCAACATTTTATAAGTAGAACTGGTTGGGGGAAAGACTCATTTGGTAAGGGGGCTTGCTGTGAAAGCATGGGAACCTGAGTTCAAATCC
The DNA here is from genome assembly GCF_011762505.2 of Arvicanthis niloticus. Lineage (NCBI taxonomy): Eukaryota > Metazoa > Chordata > Mammalia > Rodentia > Muridae > Arvicanthis > Arvicanthis niloticus. The sequence goes on along the minus strand of NC_047667.1, from coordinate 10,335,116 downwards.
CAGCTTCACCTTAAAAACCTGGGCATGGCTTCCAGCACCTAACCCTGGTGCTGTGGGGAAACAGACAGGAGAATCGCCAAGGCGGCCAACCTAGTTCCAGGTTCAGTAAGAGACCCCATCACCAGGGAATCAGAATAGGACACTCAACCTGTGTGTTCAAGGGTGTGTTCACACTCTACACTCTACACTCTACACACACATGTTCATGCACAAACACACACACACACACACACACCCCAAAAATGCATACACGGCTGGAAATGTACACTAGGGTGTAGGATACCCTGAGTTTGATCCCTAATGCTTCAAACCAGGCAAGGTATGCACAGCTGTAATTCCAGAACTCAGGAAGTGGATCAGAAGTTGCCTACAAATTGAGTTTGAGGCCAGCCTGGGCTAGGTGAGATTGTGTCTCTCTCTTTTTTTTTTTTTTTATTGTTTAGATTATGGGCTGGAATCAGTTCAGTGGCTGAAAGTACTTGATGCTCCATTATGAGAACCTGAGTTTGGGTCCTAGCACCCACACTGGGAAGTTCAGAAATGCCTGTAACTTCAGCACCAAAGGATCCAGCACCCTCTTCTGGCCTCTTTGGGAGCTTGTGCATATACATGGATGTATACTTATACACATTTCAATAAAATAAAAGAATTTTAAAAGTTTGTAAATATATTATAAATATATGTGTATTTGGTAGAGTGTTTTGAGAATTAAATGGGACTTTGAAAGCACTCTGCACATAGCCACACAGTAATTACACAGTGGATGTCTGCATGTTTATAATGTTAATTTATTATTATAATCATTTCTGTTAGCTTTCTGTAAAATGGATGCACCCTGCCCCAGAGCTTGGTGGTTGTAGGGATCAATGAGGAGGTCAGTAAATCCTTCAGTGACTGAAGAACTTCCTCTTCCCCAGGTAATAACAGCTCCTTCAAGGTACTCTGGAAAGGACGTGAACTCCTAATAAGGCTGGTGACAGGAAAAGTTTCTCCAAGATGGTTAATGCTAATCACTAATACTCTGTGTGAAAGAAAAAGGACCGTGATAAGATTTACTTGTCAGCACACAACCTAGGATCACCTGAGAAGGGAGTTCCAATGAAGAATTGTCTAGATCAGGTTGGCCTATAAGCATGACTGTGAGAGACTGTCTTGATTGTCTTAACCGAGATGGGATGCCTACTGTGGGCAGTACCATTCCCTAGGCAGAGGGTCCTAAAGCATATAAGAGTAGAAAAAGCAAGGTGAACACAGAATGCATGCCTTCATTGCATTATGATTATACAGACTTGATTGGGATCCTTCAGGTTTCTGCTGCTGTGACTTCCTTGCCATCCATGATGGGCTGTATTCCTTAATAGTGTGAGCCAGAATAAACTCTGCCTTTCTTAAGCTGCTTTTGACAGACATTTTGTCACAGCAACAAGAGAGTAATTAAGACAAACACCTTTTAGGAAGCCAGACTTTTAAAAGCAGAAGCTGGTAGTGTAACTCAAACCCTATTTAAATATATGTGTGTGGGGACTTGGCAACTTCATTGCCAGGAATTTTAGCTCAAGAACCAGTCTTAGGGCTCATGCCAAGTAATTTGGAAAATTCTCAGAATAATTCTTGTGGAATGAATAAGGAATTTCTCCTACGGGCTCTTATTTTGAAATCTCAGTCATCAATGGGTGATGTTGTATCTCAGTTGTGAATGGGAGATGTTGTTTGAAAAGTGGTGGAGTCACTGGAAGATGGAGCCTCACTGGAGGAAGTAGGTCACTGGTGGGTGAGCCTTGGGGTTCTTTAGTTGGACCTCACTTCCTGTCTGCCAAGATGTGAGCTGGTGAAGTGTCCCAGCTGCACACCCCTGCCATGACAGAGTTACCTGTTGTTATGGACAGTCCCCTCAAACTGTGAGCCTTAATAACCCTGTCCTCCCTCAAGTCATTCTGTCACAGCAACAAGGAAACATTGATACCAGTGGTAGCTCTCAAAATACCCAACAATTAGGTAGAAAATTAGAGTATATTTTTTTGTTATGTGTATGTGTGTTTATTGGTACCGTGTAGGTGAGGTACCTGCAGAGGCCAAAGAGGGCTTCAGATCCTCTGGAATTAGAGTTTCAGGTGACTGTGAGCTGCATAATGTGGGTGAGGAAACTGAACCAGGTTCCTCTTGAGAAGCAGTCAGTGCTCTCAACTGCTAAGTCATCTCCACATCCCCTGTAATGAAATGCTTTAATTGGTTTCAAAGAGTGTATGTGATGCCAGTGTACAGTTCTCTTCCAATGAGTGCTTGCTGGTGGCACTGGTCTATATTGGAGAACTAGAAAACCAGGATCTCTGCCTTCATGTGGCTTCCAGACCAGCAGGGTGAGGGGGGCCATCATAGCCTGGAATGAGGCTGGAAGATGTGGAGGGTGAGGTGCCACTGGAGCTTATGGAGGGGACATCCCAGAGGTGACCTGATTTGCTGCTTAGATCACGGCAGGGTCCTCCAGCAAGTAGTTTCTTAACTGAGACCCAGAGGATGAGAAGCGAGGCTTGAGCAGGGGTGAGCTGGGGAAGCTGGGACGTGAGGAGGTTCCTGTAAGGCTAAGGAATGAGTGACAGGGGAGATGACTCAGTCAGTCTCAGGCTTGCTGGTCTCTGCTATGATCCTGGCACTGAGGAGGCAGAGAAGGAAGATCCCTCAGCTCCCTGGCCAGCTACTCTAGCTGAACTCTACCAATGAGTTCCAGGTTTATGGAGCGATTCTGTCTCATAAAGCAAGGTGAGAATGATTGGGGAAGATAACCTGACCTCTGGGCTCCATATCCATACATATACACATGTTATGCACACACATATGCATGTGTGCACACACAGATGTGCACACCTGTGAACACACACACACACACCAAAAGAGTTGGCAACCAGGCTCCTTTGAGATGGAAGGCTCTTAGTGTGGGGTGAGGTGAAGAGTATCTTACCGAAAATCACAGCTGAGAATCTACCATTCCTGTGCTCCCTGACTCTTCCCTATGCAGGCCAATGCAGTGGTTGCTGGTGACTCCTTACCAATTCATTACCTTCTGTATTTACAACCCTGTGTGGAATGAGTGTCTTACCTGGACCACTATAGTCTTTACTCTCCACCTTTGAACTGTTTTTGTGTTTTCCATGCCTACAAGTGGAGCTTTTTGTAGAAATACATAAAAAAAACAAGGCAGGAGATGGATTTTGTGTGCTGTGGGCTTTGAGATGAAGGACCTAGAAATTCATAGAGCATACAAGAAGGAGATGATGCTCCTCCAGGGACTGTCCCTGCGTTTCCTGTTTCCTGTAGTTAAAATCACATTGATTATGAATCTTGGTATCAAGAGGTGCATAAAAGCCAGGCATGATGGCACACACCTTTAATCCTAGCACTGGAAGGCACAGGCAGGTGGATCTCTGTGAGTTCTAGGCTAGCTAAGGCTTAATAGTAAGATCCTATTGAAAGGGAAAAACAGAGACAGACAGATAGACAAAGAGACACAGAGAGATAATCACTTTCCTTCTCGGCTTCATGATCTCCTTTTGTGAAATGAGAGAGCTGGGTAGGGTGACTCACTAACTTACTGCCCAAGCTTGTAGGACTGTTAAAATCCATGGCCTAATGCATGTTCCATACCCTTTATCCACAGATGTAAAATCTTCAGTGCAGTATTTAAGCCTACCTGTTTCTCAGCTTGACCAAAAGGCTCATTGTGTTAGAGGCTAGCCCAGCTCACTGTGTTAGTCATTTACTCTTTAGTGAGAAAAGAGCACAGAACTGGTCCCATAGTTAACTTTGTAGAGGTCCAGACAACAGAGGCTCAGAATAGCAATCCGGCTTGCACAGGTTTTCAAAAGTTCTGACAGAATGGAATCAGAACCCAGGTCACTTCAGCCTCATTCTAGTTCCTCATACATGTTGTATTGACAGCATCTCTTAAATTAACTTTTCATTTTGTGTGTGTGTGTGTGTGTGTGTGTGTGTGTGTGTGTGTGTGTGTGTGAATGTTTGTATGTGTGTATGTGTGTGAATGTGTATGGTATATTGACCACATGTGTACAGGTGCATGCTCCTAGTCACATGGATGTTCAGATGCTGAAGAAGGATGCCTGATGTCCTGGTCTTTCACTCTCTTATTCCTTTGAGATGGTTTCTCATTGAACCAGAGGTAGTCTGTTAGACAGTAAGCCCCTGTTGTCTCTGAATAACCCCCTGCCCCATGCTTTCACTCTCTTATTCCTTTGAGACGCTTTCTCATTGAACCAGAGGTAGTCTGTTAGACAGTAAGCCCCTGTTGTCTCTGAATAACCCCCTGCCCCATGCTGGGATGATGTGTGCCCTTGGAAACTCACTCAGCTTTTCATGTTAGTTCCAGGATTTGAACTCAGGTCGTCATGGTTATGCAGCAAGTACCTTTACCCACTAAGCCATCTCCCCAGCCCATTGATTTTTCTCAGGATCATGTTTCTATGGCAGTAGAAAAATAAGCTGCTGTGTTCTCTGCCCAAAGGACAGGAGTATTCTCACTAGAGCGAAACATGTGAGGCTCTGCTGATGGGAAGAAGGGGCATGAAGCTGAATGCTCCCTCTTCAGTGACGGGAAGGAAGAAGAGCTGTCCATGGTCCATACCGCTAAATCGCCCTCACAGCCCCGGCTTTCTCGTTTGTCTTTGGTTTGTCTACATCCAATGGCTCTTACCTGGGAGCAGCTTTGCCCTCCCAAAGGGACACTAGGGAGTCTTAGAAGCTAAGTGGGACAACACTGTACCTGCAACCAGGTCAGCAACTGGGCTGAGCCTGTGTGGCCTGCCAGAGAGTTAGGCTCATCTGTGTGACCCTGGACCCAGGGACAAGTTGCAGAAGGGCTCAGTTGCAAGAGGCAGGGGTGAGTGAGCTCGTGAGCTTATGGAAGAGCTGGGGTTCAGAGGTGCAGAAAGGGTGGAAGGCTTGAGAAGAGAACCAGGCTATGGAGTGGGTGGGTGGGGGAAGGGCTCAGAGGGTAAAGCATTTCTGTGCAATTGTAAAGACCTGAGCGTGAATGCCCAGAACTCATATAAAACCAGATGGTAGTATGTGTCTATAATCCTAGAGCTCCAGTGTGAGCCTGGAGGCAGATGCAGGGGGATCCTTAGATGCTCACAGGCCAGCTAGCCTGGCTTATGCTGTATTATGCAGACAACAAAGAGACAACAAGATGAGAAATAGGAATGGACACAGAGCTTGTCCTTTGACCTCCACAAGTGCATCATGGCGTGTTCATGGTCTCCAGAGAACCCACTGAGTGAGCCTCCTGACCCAGGGAACGAGGAAAGACCCTCTCTCTAGCCTATCTGTGTCTTCTCCAGTGCCTCTTCACTGTCCCATCCTCCCCAGATCCCTCATTTCAGGAAAAGGCCAAGTTATTGCTGCTACTCGCAAAAGGAAAAAGGACATTGGAGTGGCTTCGCCCCATTTCAAGATTAAGATGACAAGTGGGTTGTTTGGGGGCAAGAGAACAGCAGTGGCAAAGTCTGGGACTTTGGAAGCAGGTCCAGCCCCTTGATGTAAGTGTGTGTGTAGCTTCGAGAAAAGATTTTCGTGTGTGTGTGTGTGTGTGTGTGTGTGTATGTGTTAGTGTGTATTCTTCAGGTACTGACTACCTTGCTTTTTGAGACTGGGTCTCTTCATTGGTCTGAAGTTGGCCAAATAGGCTTAGCTGACTGAAGTGATGCTGGAGACCCACCTATCTCTACCTCTCAAACACTAACCCTGCAGGCATGTGCCACCATTTCCAGCTATTCACACATGTACTGGGGATCAAACTCGGGTTCTCATGCGTGAATAGCAAGTATTTTGTTGGCTGAACCATCTCACCATCTCCAAAGCTTTGGGTTTCTGTGTGCCTCAACTTGTCAAATATAAAATGGGAATATAAGTCTCCTGGATATGTGGAGAGTGACAAGCTTGGACCAGAAAGGGACAAGGCACAGTAGTTTCCACAGCCGACACTTGACCACCATGTGATACTGACCTTTCCACATACTGTCCCCTGAGCTAAGCATGTGCCACTGGATGAGTGCAGTAACTCAGATCCTAATCCTTGAGCCCCTACAAAGTGCCAGCACAATGCTGGCGTGTTTGGACACAATAGAGGTGGGTATATTTACTCAAACCCCTTGGGCACCCCTAAGCTGTGGCTATCTGCTGGATTCCTAGAGTAGAGATACCCTTCTCAGCCCGGTTGACATTTGGGCCCTGAGGGGTGGAGATGGGCTAAGGATGGAGATTGCACAGTCACAAGCATCAGCAGGCTCTTGAGCTTGGCCCTGGGGATCCACCTTGTTATCTGATTCCCATGATTCATTGGGTGTTGACAGGTGTTCTGGCATCCTCCTCTACTCTGCTCTTGGCTGAGAGCCAAAGTTACCCAGCTACTCAGTGAGAAAACCATCACGTGCCCTCAGGGTGGGAAAGCCAGAACTTTAGGAACTGTTGTGTGGAATGGTTAGGTGGTTACAGCCATGTCTTGCAACCCACCCAGAGATATAGTGGGTGACGTTGACCAAGGACATTGTAGCAATGGAAAGCCAGGCCCATCTGTAAGTGGGTCCTCATGGGCCATGCAGAAGTGGGCAGCCTGCTCTGGTTTGTGCTGTTCTCATGGTCTCCAGCTGGAGGCCGTCTCCAAAGTCAAACACCAGATCCAGTTTAGGAAGTGCTAGGGGGATGGAACCTAGGGCCTATGCATGCCAGGCAAACACTCGACTAACTGAGCCACAGCCAGGAAAACACTGTTCCAAACAGGAAGATAACAAACATGCTGCCATCAGTGCTCGATTTCAATCCTGGCTATATTGCTTCACACTGTAGGCTCTCTCTGTCTTTGAATAAGGATGACACTTGGCTCTCTCTCTCTCTCTCTCTCTCTCTCTCTCTCTCTCTCTGTGTGTGTGTGTGTGTGTGTGTGTGTGTGTGTATTGCATGAAACACTAGTGCTATTGTAAACAGCTGACAGATCAAATGGGGCTTGTTTCATCCTCTGTCATAGATGCGTGCAAACCCCTTATATTAAATCTCCCCCCCCCCCCCGTCTTCTCTGTATGTGAATGCATGGCTTGTGAGTGAATGCTCGTGGGTAAAACAGTGTGCCTGTGAATGTCACAGTACAACCTTGGGTATTGGTTCTTGCCTTTCAGCTAGTTCAGGACAAGGTCTCTTGTTCGTGACTGTATTCACCAGGCTAGCTGCTCTGCAAGCTTTTTGATGATTCTCCCATTTCAGCTTCCCATCTTCCCAACAGAGAGGGCCATGCTCCAGTGTCTGGCTTGATCTAGATGCTGGGGATCCAAGCTCAGATCCTCGCACTTTTTAGGCAAGCACTTTACCCACTGAGCCATCTTCCCATCTCTAAGAACCATTTAGAAAAATGCCACTAAAACTAAGGATGCTTCCAGAAGCGGGTTGAAAGACAGGACCATCCAAACGACCCCTTCAGTAGTGAAGGCTCCAGGCAGCATCTGGCCTCCCTGTGAGCAGCGCTGAGCAGTTGTCTCTTCACCAGGGTGACACACACGAACAATGATGTCGCCCAGCTATGCCCCTAATTGAGTTTTAATTACAGTACTTCTAAGAGGGAAGAAGTCAAACCTCTGCACTCCTTGCATAATTAAATTTAGTTTAGCAGAGAGGAAGAGTTTCTAGCCCACACGAGTGCCATCTCTGCCCTGTCTGAGGAGGGATTTCAAGATTGGACATTGTTGTTTAATAGATGAAGCCCAAGAATGACACACGGGCTCTGCTCCTTTTTAATTATGAATCATTAATTGCAGAGAGGAACCTAATTAGATTTCAACCTTCGGGAGATGGAGGTGACGATTCCACAGATCTCTTCATTAGCTCTGATTTGGAGGTGAAAAGACACAGGGAGGCTGTGAAATTCCAGAGACTTCTAGACAGGATGATCGATTTTGTTGACTCTGCTTATGGGGGTGGGGCGGAATTTCCTCTGGGAGGCTAGAGGTCCTTGGAGAATCATGTGTCCAGCCATATGCTGGCTCCAGAGCAAAGGTTGGCATCATTTTTCTTGAAATGCCTCTAGCTCTAGGAGAAAATGCCACACCCAAGGGACTAAAAAAAGGAGTTTCAGAGCTGGGGAGATGACTCAGCAGGTAGGAGCACTTGTCATACAAGCATGTGAAACTGAGTCTAGATATCAGCCCCCATGTAAGTAGCTGTTCAAGTGCCTGTAACTCCCATACTGCAGAGACAGGAGGACCATGGGGGCTGCATAGCTGCTAGCCTAGCTCTAGGTTCAGTGAGAGACCCTGTCTCAAGTGAGTAAGGCAGGAAGCAACAAAGCAGGACACTTAACATCCTCCTCTACAGAGAAGCATGTTGTGCATGTGTGCACACACACTATACATACATACATACATACATACATACATACATACATACATACATAAAAAAGAAAAAGTAAAAAGAGAAAGAGATAGAGGAATAGAGGGAGAGAGAGACAGACAGAGAGAGACAGACAGACAGAGACAGAGAGAGAGAGAGAGACACACAGAGAGAGAGAGAGAGAGAGAGAGAGAGAGAGAGAGAGAGAGAGAGAGAGAAGCCATTAAAGCCAAGTCACCAGAATCTGGTTGTGATGGCATGTGTTTGTCATACCAGCTACTCAGGAAACTGAGTGGGAAAACTGGAAGTCTGAGGTCTGCTTGAACTATAAAGTGAGTTCAAGGACAGCCTGAGCAACTTTGTTGGACCTGTCTGAAACAAAAAAGTAAAGATTTATTTTGTATTTATGTCTATGTGTCCCTGTCTACATAAGTTTATATGCACTGTGTGTATGCAGGAACCAGTGAAGACCAGAAGAGGGTGTCAGATCACCTGGAACAGGCAGTTGTGAGCTGCCATGTGGGAGGTGAACCTGGGTCCGCTGCAAGAGCAGTATGTGCTCCTAACTGTTGAGCCACGTCCAACAGGCCCTCAGAAAACTTCTTAAAGGTACTCCTTTAGGGTGTCCCTCACTCGGAAAGAACAGAAAATATAAGTATCTGGGCCCGATCTTCAGAGAAAAAGTTAAGCCACAAGATTCTGAACCACCAGGTTTCATGGTGGTATTCACTGGAGGCTTGAAGAACACAGTATGGACAGGATCCTAGCATAACTGTTCTCTGAGAGGCTCCCCCAGAAGCTGACTGAAACAGATGCAGAGACTCATAGCCAAACAGTATAAATGGAGCTCGGGGACTCTTATGGAAGAGTTGGGGGAGGATTGAGGGACCTGAAGAGGATAGGGACTCTATAGGAAGACCAACAGAGTCAACTAACCTGGACCCTTGGAAGCTTCCAGAGATTGAACCACCAACCAAAGAGCTAGCATGGGCTAGACGTAGGATACCCTGCACATATGTAGCAGATGTGCAGCATGGTCTTCATGCTGTTTCCCCAACAAAGTGGAGGCTGTCCCTGAAACTGTTTCCTGTCTGTGGATCCCATTCTCCTAACTGGGCTGCCTTGTCTAGCTTCAGTTAGAGAGTATGTGCCTAGTCCTGCAGAGACTTGATGTGCCAGGGTGGGGTCATACCCGGGGCAATGTCCCCCTTCCCAGAGGTGAAGAGGAGGAATTGGGGGAAGGAGCTGTGGGAAGAGGGGACTGGAAGGAGGGGGGTGAATATTTGGATATAAAGTGAATGAATAAATGAATGAATGAGTGAATGAGGAAAAAGGTAAGAGAGAGAAGGCAGGGAGGGAGGAAACAGAGGAGGGAGAGGAGAGAGAGGGAGAGCCCAAGGGCAGAGGGAGGAAGGAGGAGACTGAGGAGCTTGTAGGAACGCTTTGTGAGGAAGATGGTATCTGGGTGTGGTGTGGAAGGTGACTGGCACTGCTTCCTAAAGCCCTGCCTCATGGGTGATTGGGGGTGGGAGCTACTATGGATGAGAAATAGACACTCACCATATGAAGTGAAGTTTTGTGTTCTGCTCTACTGCAAATGGACATATGACAGCATCTGAAGGCATTTCAGGCATAGTCGCTTGCATGTAGAAACCAGGGATACTCTGAAGCATCCTTATAATACACAGAATATAACCTCTCCCAGGGATCTCATCAAAACATAAGTGTCATCTAGGCTGTGGGATCCTGGAGAACCCCCAATCTGGAACCAACATTCTTTTACTCCATATCCTACTGTAGCCTGAGGGAGACACATGCTTCCAAGTAACATTCAGTAGTGGCCACTCTGAGGCCACATGCACAGGGTTCAGGGTCCGAGCTGCCACTTAGAAACTCAGCCAACACAGCCTGCAGAAGTGAGTTGCTCAGTCCCCTGAAAGTCATTGTCAGGGCTTGCTCTTCCATTCCAAGGAGCCTTGTGGGACCTCAAGAGTGTCCTGCTCCCCCATGGGGACCTGTGGAGACCCCAAGGCCTACCAGCTTGGAATATTGCCCCACCAATCCCTTGTCAGTGGGACCAGCTTGAGGCACAGCCAGCAGAGTCGGGTACCCCAACCTCCATTGTCTGGCCCATTACTGAGGCCCAACCTCAGCATGGGGAGAGTCCTGAGAAAAGGGGAAATGAAGGCTGTGCTGATTCAATAATTACTCAGAGTTGGTAGTGCATGCAAGCTGTCAGTTCAAGTGCACTCTCTTTTCCCTAGCATTTTCATCTTCTTCCTTCTTTCTCTTCTCTCTTCTTCCTTCTGACCAGAGAGCCTGAACCCAGTCTTTTATTTACTAAAGCTACACCATTAAGGTATTGACCATTCTTAATCCTTTCTTTTTAAAGAAATACTTAAATGTACATAAATTCCAAACCTCCCGGATCATTAATTCCAACCCCATTTTTTTTTAGACCATAAACTAAACACAAAGCAAAAGCACATTTCCTTATAGTTTTACACAGCCTGTTCTTCACGAGTAGCTGGGCACAGCTCCTGCAGTTTCCTGGTACAGCAGACAGCAGTCTTTAGTAGCTATTTTCACGTAAGAACAGAAAGGTGACAGACTACTAAGGTTAAAATAATTTCTTACAAAGTTTTAGAATGTATGCAAGTAGATCAGCTAGCTCTCTCTGATCTCTCTCTAGGCATTGTCGTCTCCAATCCTTTAAGTAGCCAAGAGAACAAAGTACTAACTTTTTATATGCTTATACAACATCTTTTAATTCTCTAATCTTTGTTTCCTTATCCTGAGCAATTCCATTGGCCTCATGCCCAAGACTGACAGCCTGTCTATGAACATTAACCCACTAGCCTCTTGTCCCTTCCACTAAGCCATACTCTCCTTCTAACACTTTGTTTCTAGATTATGTACAAGCTTTCCTCCTATAAGATAAACCTATCTATCATTTGTTTGGTTTTTTTTTTATAGATTCTTCCTTCTTTTCTTATTCATGTCTTTTCTTATTGAGACTACTTTAACTCATCCTTAATGCCCCCAAGTTCACCTGGCTAATGATTGCAGCAATCATTGGACAGAAGGGTACACGTATCACCTCATATTTTCAAGTCAAGGCCAAGTCTCACAATGAGCAATTTCTACAAAGGATCATGTAGGCTTTTAGGGCCTCTTGTGGTTATGTTGTCTAGATCCTTTCCCATGGCCCTAAAGGCCAAGTGGAAAGTGTGTCCCACATCCCCCACAGCCTCATGACCACTTTCATTTCTCATTCCTGAGAACCACATCTGTTTTATTTGTGATGGCATGATTAGCTCTGAGAATGGGGGAGGGGGGGAGAATATTCCTTAGAGAGATTGAAAGTAAAACACATAGAAGAGACAACAGACCAGTTCCAGGCTAACAGCCGTCATCAGCACATGTGGGGATCAACAGCCAGGAAATGCTCAAGGAGCAGGAATTATGTCACATAGCACCTTATACAGCCATGTTGGACCAGGCAGCCCATGGATCCCCTTCCCAAGAAGTCTTGCTGCCATCAGGATCATCCAGCCAACACCAGGGAAAACCAGGGCAAAATGGCACCACCAAAGCCCAGCCAACCTGCTACAACAAACCCTGGATAACCTAAAGAAAATGAAGCTCAAGAAGATGATCTTAAATCCAATCTTATAAAGAAGATAAAGGCCATTAAAGATGGAATTAATAATCTCTTAAAGAAATACAGGAAAATACATCCAAACAGTTACAAGTATTAAAAGAGGAGATCAATATATCAATCAAAGAAAATGAAGAATCTAAAAAGTTCATAACATAAAATTTCCAGGAAATTTTGGACACTATGAAAAGACCAAACCTAAGAATAATAGGAATAGAAGAAGGTGAAGAGTCCCAGTTCAAAGGGCCAGAAAACATCTTCAAAAAACTCATAGAAGAAAACTTTCCTAACTTAAAGAAAGAGATGACTATAAATGTACAAGAAGCTTGTAGAACACCAAACAGATTGGACCAGAAACAAAAATCCTCCCACCACATAGTAATCAAAATACTAAATATACAGAACAAAGAAAGGATTTTAAGAGCAGCAATGAAGAAAGGCCAAGTAACATATAAAGGAAGACCTAACAGAATTACACTTCATTTCTCATCTGAGACTCCAAAAGCTAGAAGGGCCTGGGAAGAGGTCTTCCAGACCTTAAGAGACCATATATGTTAGCCTAGACTACTATACCCAGCAAAATTTTCAAGTACCATAGACAGAGAAACTAAAATTTTCCATAAAAAACAAATTTAAACAATATGTTGCCACCAACCCAGCCCTACAGAGTATTCTAGAAGGAAAACTCCAACCCAACGAGGCTAACTACACTCAAAAAAAACCATAAGAAATAAATAATTTCACACCATTAAAACCAATAGAATGGAAACACACACACATACACACACACACACACACACACACACACACACACACACTTACACTACCACCACCAACATAGAAATAACAAAAAGTAACATTGGTCATTAATATCTCTCAAAATCATTGGACTCAATCCCCTAGTAAAGACACCAGCTAACAGAATAGTTGAGTAAACACAACCCAACATTCTGCCAAATACAAGAGACATATCTCAGCAACAAAGATAGACTCTTATCTCAGAATAAAGGACTGGAAAAAGGTCTTCCAAGCAAATGAACCTAAGAAACAAGCTGAAGTAGCCATTTTACTATCTAGTAAAATAGACTTTCAACCAAAGGTAATCAAAAGAGATAGGGAAGGACACCTCATACTCATTAAAGGAAAAATCCAAGAAGATATCTCAAGTCTGAACATCTATGCCCCAAACACAAGGGCACCCACATTTGTAAACAAAACATTACTAAAGCTTAAATCACATATCGAGCCTTACACATTAATAGTGGGAGACTTCAACACCCCATCCTCACCAATGGACAGGTCATTGAGACAGAAACTAAGCAGAGAAATAACAAAAGTAACAGAGATTGCGATTCAAATGGACCTAACAGATGTCTATAGAACATCTCAACCAAACACAAAAGAATATACCTTCTTCTCAGCACCTCATGGAACCTTCTTCAAAACTGACCATATAATTGGTCACTAAGTAAGCTTCAGCAGTACAAGAAAATTTAAATAGCCCCTCGCATCTTATCAGATCACCATGGATTAAAGCTGAATTTCAGCAACAACAGAAACAACAGAAAACCCACACACTCATGGAAACTGAACAACTCTGCTCAATGATGGCTGGATCAGGGAAGAAGTAAAGAAACAAATGTAAAGACTTCCTAGAATTCAATGAAAATGAGGGCACAACACACCCACACTTGTGGGTCTCTATGAAAGCAGTGCTAAGAGGGAAAGTTCATAGCACTAAAGCCCTCATAAAGAAATTGGAGAGTTCTCACACCAATGAATTACAAGTGCACCTGAAGGCCATAGTGTGGGCGGGGAAAGAAGCAAACACACAAAGGAGGAGTGAACGACAAGAAATAATCAAACTCAGGGCTAAAATCAATCAATTAGAAATAAAGAGAACAATACAAAGAATCAATGAAACCAAGGGCTGTCTCTTTGAGAAAATGAACAAGATAGACAAACCCTTAGCTAAACTGAAAAGCCCAAAGACAGTATTCAAATTTACAAAATCAGTAATGAAAAGAGAGACATAACAATGGTCACTGAGGACGGTCAAAGAATCACTAGGTCTTACTTTAAAACCCTGTACTCCACAAAATCGAAAAATACAAATAAAACGAATGATTCTCTAGACAGATACCAAAGTTAAGTCAGGTAAACCATCTGAATAGTCCTATACCCCTTAAGGAAATAGAAACAGTATTTCCATGTCTCTCAACCCAGAAATGCCCTGGGCCAGATTTATTTAGCACAGAATTTCTACAAGACTTTCAAAGAAGAGCTAATGCCAATACTCTTCAAACTATTCCACAAAGTAGAAACAGAAGGAACATTGCCAAACTCATTCTATAAATGAGACCACAGTCACACTGACACCTAGATCACACAAAGATTCAACAAGGAAAGAGAATTTCAGTCCAATTTCTCTTATGAACATGGATGCAAAAAATACTCAATAAAATACTAGCAAACTGAATCCAAGAACACATCAAAGACATCATCCACCATGATCAAGTAGGCTTCATCGCAGGGATGCAGGGGTGGTTCAATATATGAAAATCCATCAACATAATCCACCATATAAAGCAAAAACACATGATCATCTCATTAGATGCTGAAAAAGCCTTGGACAAAATCCAACACCCATTCATGTTAAAAGTCTTGGAGAGATCAGGGATGCAAGGCCCATGCCCAAACACAATAAAGGCAATATACAGCAAGCAAGTAGCCAATATCAAATTAAATCGAAACTTAAAGCTAATCCTAAATTTGGGGACAAGGCAAGGCTGTTCACTCCATCCCTATCTCTTCAATATAGTACTTGATGTTCTAGCTATAGCAATAAGACAATTAATGGAGACCAAGGAAATACAAAGTGGAAGGGAAGAAGTCAAAGTATTGCTACTCACCGATAATACGATAGTGTACATAAGTGACCCAAACATTTTTACCAGAGAACTCCTACAGCTGATAAATACCTTCATCAAAGTGACTGGATACAAAATTAACTCAAAGACATGAGCAGCCCTCCTCTATGCAAGTGATGAATGGGCTAAGAAGGAAGTTAGGGAGACAACACCCTTCACAGTGGCACAAATAATATGAAATATCTTGGTGTAACTCTAACCAAACAAGTGAAAACCTATATAACAAGAACCTGAAGCCCCTGAAGACAGAAACTGAGGCAGATATCAGAAGATGGAAAGATCTCCCATGTTTGTGGATCAATAGGATTAACATAGGACAAATGGCCATCTTACCAAAAGCAATCTACATATTCCATGCAATCTCCATCAAAATTCCAACACAGTTCTTTACAGATCATGAAAGAACAATTCTCCCTGGTATATGGTCGCCACTAGAAAACCACACAGAGAACACAGGAACAAAGTGTAGGGGTCCACCGCCTGCAGAGACGCCCGAACTCCTGGACATCCAGGCACCTCTGAGTTCTGAGGAGTTGGGAACAGAGTTGGGGGGCCCATGAGCTGACAGCTGCATTGAACTCCAGCTGAGGGGGGAGTGGAAGCTTCAGAAAAGCTCATGTGATTGTCCTTAGTTTTGCAATGGTTGTCTGGGGGCGCAGAGAGGCCTTCTGTAGGAGACTTAGGCTGTAGTTGAAGGTCTTTTCCATGCTCCTCATGGTGGTTCTTGATGAAAAAGACAGTCTATGTTTATCCATATGATTTATTGACTGTTTATGGTGGGAAATGAATGCATACCAACTTCTCATGGTGGACCAGAGATCAAATATCTTTTGTAGGGAGGAATGCCTGAGAAGGAACTTCTGGGTACCTCATAAGCGTGGAGAACTTTGTTTTAGGCTACATGACCATAGGTCAACATTTCCTTATGTGGGAAGTAGACATGTGTTCGAGACCAGGAATCTGGCAGGGAGCAGGGAGCCTCCTTACTCTCTCAGGAGGGTGCCTGGGTGCCAGGGACACAGACCCGCTCTACCTTACCAAGTTTCCTGGCAAGGTCCTTCTTTTCCTTTTATAAAAGAGAGGTGTCATTGGAGCGACTGTCTCTTATGTTTTGGGTGCCATGGAAGCAACAAAATAAAACACAGCATAAGCCAGAGGGGCAATGAGAGGTGGGGGCTAGGGAGACACGGGATTATTGAACTAATTAATTGTTTAGTGGATTGAAATTGAAATTGAGAGTGAGTTTGTATAGAGCTTGTGAGGGTATTAACATCAGTTTTAAATAAGATTTGATTTATCTACATAGACATCATGTTTTCCTTATTATCGTGTACATTTCCCCAGGTTTGGTAGCCATATGGCTTTGTCAAGAGAGTTCATCTGTCAAGGGAAGGTCCCAAGTCTGTCATCTGTGGGTCTCAGCTGTCACCTGTGGGTCTCAGTGTCTGGTAGAGAAGTTTGAAGTCAGATGATGTGTCTGGACAAAGGCAGCTTTATTGTCCCAGGAGGTCCAGGGAGTTGGCAGATCGGTCGGTCTCTGTCTGGGTCTCCATGTGACCTGTGGCAGCAGCACTGTCCTTTTTTCCTTTTGTAAAGATAAAGCTGTAGAATTATCACAACAGAGGAGCAGAAGCCCAGCAGGAGGATGTATGCACAGGGTGGGTAGTGCGTGCTAAATCTTTAACAGTTTGCTTGGGAGCACATCTTGGTCTGTTGTTATGGTCCTAGAAAGAAGTAGCGGTGCTTGAGGAATTTAGTCCTGGAAGGCATCCGTTAAGTCAGGGGTTGCCTGTATTGTATTAAGGAAAGCAGAAGATGAGGATTTATCTCTTTTGGATGGCCAAGGAAGAAAATACCATGTTAATTATGTATATGGGATAGGCAGTAACAGTTTGTCTGTAAAAGGAAATTGGTTGTTAATTAAGTATTAAATATTGGTTATTAGTGTAGTTTGTTTAACCTGTGGGAGTAAATTAGATATCATTTTTGAACCTTAAATTTTTTTTAAACAAATTGAAAAATTTAGGTCAATTTTGGGTTAGAAGGTACCAATGTTAGGGAGAAAAATAACCACTTAAATACAGAAGCATGACATGTTTGGGGATAACGGTTACAAGTGTGTGTGTGTGTGTGTGTGTGTGTGTGTGTGTGTGTGTGTTTTTCTGAATTCTCAGCAGCAAGGTCTTATTTATTGTCTTTGCCTGGTGGACTCTTTTGCCTAGATGCAGGGGGAGGGGCCCACTCTGTCATGTCACAGCCACGTGGTCTAGCAAGAAGGTCTCAATATTCCCCCCACCCACTTGTTTTTTTCTTGTCTGGTATTGTTGGGAGGTGTACACCCTAAAAGTAGAGTGGGAAGAGAGGAAGGATAGAGAATTAGTGACACCTTATGGGGGGGGAGTGAGTGGGGCAGCACCTGTAGTTGCTCTCTGTGTAGCCTTGTTGGAGGAAGTATGTCATTGTAGGGTGGGCAATGAGACCCTCCTCCTAACCACATGGGAGCCAGTCTTCTCCTACCAGCCTTCAGATAAAGATGTAGAACTCTCAGCTTCTCCTGCCCCGTGTCTGCCTGGACGCTGCCATGTTCCAGCCTTGATGATAATGGACTGAACCTCTGAAAATGTAAGCCAGCCCCAATTAAATGCTGTCCTGATAAGAGTTGCTTTGGTCATGGTGTCTGTTCACAGCAGATAAACCCTAAGACAAAGCTAAACAGAGAACTCTCAACAGAGGAATCTCGAATGGCTGAGGAGCACCTAAAGAAATGTTCAACGTATTTAGTGATCAATAACTCAAGGTACAGCACTTACTGTTGAGGATGCAGAGCAAGGGGAACACTCCTCCATTTTTGGTAGGAGTACAAACTTTTGCAATCACTCTGGAAATCAATTGGAGGTTTCTCAGAAAATTGGGAGTGTACAACTTCTGGGTATATCCCCAAAAAATGACCCACCATCCCACAAGGACACTTGCTCAACTATATTCTTATCAGCTTTTTCTTTTTTTGTAATATCCAGAAACTGGAATTTTTTCACTTTTTTATTGAATATTTTATTTACATTTCAGATGCCATCCCCTTTCCCCATTTTCCCTCCCTAGAAAACCCCTATCCCATACCCCCTTCTCCTTTTTGCTTTTATACAATTTTTTTTAAATGTCAACCAAAGGCTTTATAAGTTTGGTAATGCTCAATATCAATCAGAAGTGTAACCTAATGCCTGATCTAGATATATCAACTATCTTTGACTGGCAGAGACATGTGAGTATCTGCCTCCATGTCTGGCCCCCCTCTCTTTCTCTCTCATCACCTAGCTCCTTCTCTCCTCCTCCTCCTCCTCTCCTTACTCCTCCTCTCTGTACTCCTCCCACCTTAGCTCCTCCTACATATCATCCTTCCTGTTAAAATAAAAATTTTCTCTTAAAATACAGTTAGAGCATAACTATACTAATTTATGTCAGTAAGGTGCAGGATAGACCTAATACCCGGTCCATCATTTTGTTGACTAAGCAGAACCTCTGTCATCTCTCCTAAATAAAAGACTTAGTTCTGAACCTGGCTTTTTTTTTTTCTTGGCTTTAGAATGACTATCATCTGAAAACCATCCTCTCAAATCTTTTCTCTGAAAGTAAATAACAAGGATTGGCTATGGGAATATAAATTTTCAACCCCATCAGAAATCCAGAATGACTGAGTTAACTGAGATTATGGGAAGCATAAAGCATAGCTTCTAAAACATAGCCAATTTATAGAGACCGCTGAACACCTGGACAGTCCCTATACTACAGAACGTTGGAGCATCCGATTTTCAGCCTTCTGGCCCAGGATCATCTGACAGACCTAGTGATGCAGAATTATTAAGGGCTGATTACTCTGTCTTGGCAGATATAATCATTCGACTATTCTGCAAGTGTGTCCTTTTCTGGACAGTATTTTGTCTGTAGATGGAAAGAGGCAATTCTTGCCTAATGGCTGTCTCACCACAATTGGAGTAACTCCAAAGATGTTCAACAGAAACTGGAATTAAACCAGATGTTTCTTAACCAAAGAATGGATAAAGAAAATGGGGTTCATTTACACAATGGAATACTACTCAGTCATTAAAAACAAGGGTATCAGGAATTTCACAGGCAAATGGATGGAACTAGAAAATATTATCATGAGAGAGGTAACCCAGACCCAAAAGGACATGCATGGTATGTACTCACATATAAGTTGATATTAGCGATAAAGTAACAGGATAACCATGTTATAATCCATAGACTCAAAAAAGCTAAATAACAAGGAGGGCCCAAGGAAGAATGCCTGAATCTTTCTCAGAAGAGGAGACAAATAGATATTGGAGGTTGATAGGAGGGACCTGTGTGGTAGAGGGTACGGGAGGATGGGGGTGTGGTTATCAGATGTATGGAGATCAGGGGAGAGAGATGGGAAGCTGGAAGGAGGAGCAGTCTCTAAGACCTGCCAGAGACCTGGAATGGTGGGAGACCCAAGGGAGGCGACTCTAGCTGAGACTCCTAGCAGTGGGGAGTCAGTGGAACCTGAAATGGCCACTTTGCCTAGCCAGGCAGGACTCCCAGTAGAGGGATAGAACTGTAGCCCACCCACAAAACCTTCGACCCAAAAGGTGTCCTGCCTACAAGATGTGCAGGTACAAAGATAGAGCAGAGACTAGGGGAATGGCCAAACAATGACTGCCCCAAATTGAGACCCACCCTATGGGCAAGAACCAATCCCTGACATGAGGGTACTCTGTTATGCTTGCAGACAGGAACCTAGCATAACTGTTCTCTGAGAGGCTCCACCCAGAAGCCAGTGGAAAGAGATGCAGAGACACAGAACCAAAGATGGAGCTTGGGGTGTCTTAGGGAAGAGTTGGGAGAAGAATTAAGGGACCCAAAGCGGACAGGGACTCCACAGAAAGACAACCCGCTGGAGGTTCCCAGAGCCAAAGAGTGAGCACGGGGCTAGACCGGCCTCCTGCACATCTGTAGCATATGAGCGGCTTGGTCTTCATGTGGATCCCCCAACAACTGGAGCAGGGGCTGTCCCTGAGTCTGTTACCTGCCTGCCTGTGGATCCCGTTCCCTGAAATGGTCCGCCTTGACTGACCCCGGGGGAAGAGGATGAGCCAAGTCTTGCAGCAACTTGATGTGTGGGAGGGGGTTAACACTCAGGGGGCTCCCCCTTCTCAAAGGAGAAGGGGAGGGAGGAATGGGGGAAGGTCTGCATGAGGCGGTACTGAGAGAAGGGAGGCTGGCATTGGGATGTAAAGTGAATAAATTTGAGAGAGAGAGAGAGAGAGAGAGAGAGAGAGAGAGAGAGAGAGAGAGAGAGAGAGAGAGAGAGAGAGAGAGAGAGAATGAAAATCTTCCACCTGGGAACTGTATTCTACAGTTTGGCCACCAGGTGGCAAAGTTGGGACATTCTTCTACCGGAATTCTTGGACTTGTTCCGAACCCACCTCACCTCCCTAAAGAATAGTCTGTGCTCCTAGCTCCTGTCTCAAAACATCTAGGAAGGCGGGGGGTGGGGGTGGGGACGTGGAAAGACAGGAGGAAATGAAAACACTCAATAACCTTTTCCTACCTCGCAGTTTCCCTGGCCTTCCCTATTGACTGTGACTTTCTAAAGTGGCTCTACCATAAAAGGAACATGCTGTTCTCCCTATTTGCACACAGATCGAGAGTGAGTGGGGGGAGTGGGGAGGGGGGATGACAAGTGGAGGAGCTATTCCACGGAGCCGCCCCTGTGTCCAAATCTGTGAATGCCAATGCAGTCCCCTTCAGCTGCCCTTGGTATGGAAAGATGAGTCATCTGTCAACACAGGAGAGACAGGTTGCTGGCGGCATGGTGGATGGGGAGTCACTTTCAAGAGCAAGAGAGGCACTCACAGGTCAGGCGTGCAGACAATGGGTGACAGCTTGGTCCCA
This sequence comes from Arvicanthis niloticus, assembly GCF_011762505.2. Taxonomy (NCBI): domain Eukaryota; kingdom Metazoa; phylum Chordata; class Mammalia; order Rodentia; family Muridae; genus Arvicanthis; species Arvicanthis niloticus. The sequence continues at coordinate 10,314,212 of NC_047667.1, read as the reverse complement.
AGGTCACATAGTTAAGTGGTCTTGTAGCTCTTCAGTTCCCTGTCAGTCAATCCATGTACCTCTGTACAGTGAGCTCGGGCTTCCACAACCTTTATGGGGCTATCTGGTGTGACCATGACAGAAACTGCAGAGGAAGAAGATCGAGACAACTTGAAACGCTGTCTTTGGGGTGCTGCCCTCTCTGCTGGTCAGCATCTTGCTACAGTTGGACTCTCTGGATTCTGATCCCACTGATAACACCTCTGTGGTGTGTGTGTGTGTGTGTGTGTGTGTGTGTGTGTGTGTGTGTGTGTGTGTGTGTGTGCTTGTTACATATCAGTTTATTGCTGCACATCTCCAAATCTGTCCTTCAGCTATCCAGACTGAAACTCAAATCTTGCAAACTCTGCTCCTTGCTAACTGGAGAGATGCTGAGTTTCGTCGGTAGAGGGCACTAGAGGAACGCCACAAGATAAAAGGCTCCCATTCCAGTTCCTGGACTCTGTGTCCAGCTAGCTCTGGGGAGCTTCCTGCACTCCATGAACCTTCTCGAAAGGAGTGTGTCCATAGCATCCAGCTGTATCAGCTTGGTGAGCTCAAGAGCAGGGAACTTTCTGGAAACTTCCTTAGGAAGTTCTATCAGTTCCTATAGCAACTTTCTCGAATGTGCCAGAACATTCTGTTGTGAGCTGAAGTCTCCTATTTGGCCTGCTTCATGTTTATTCACTTTAGCAAACGTCTCTACCCCCAGCAAGCCTTCCCCATCCTCTCCACAGATAATCAGGACACAACAGAGAATTACCTGACAACAGTGTCAGGTAATGTCAACAGTGCTGGGGGCTGAGGATCGCTGGCCTGACCAACCATGCTCCGTTGCTTGTTGCTGCTGCTGTTGTTGTTGTTGTTGTTGTTGTTGTTGTTGTTGTTGTTGTTGTTTTGTGGAGGCTTGTAAATAGGTGTGGGTGTGGCTATTGCTGAGGATGTAGATGGAGTAAGGTGAATGTTCATGCACAGGATGTCCATGTGGAGATCAGAGGTCAATGTCTGGTGTCTTCCTCATTAACACTCCACTTAATATCTTTCTCTAGGTACAGGATGTCTCTGGGCCCTGGTCCTCCACAATTTCACTAGACATGCTAGCCAGAAAGCCACAGGAACCCAGCTATCTCTGCCTCCCCAGCTCTGAGATTATAGGTGCATGCTGATGTGCCTAGCTATTTTTTGCATAGATTGGGGGGCTCAAACTGGGGTCCTCACATTTTTGCAGCAAGCATCTTACTGACTGAGTCATCCCTGTATCCTAAATCATGATCCTTAAAGACCGGATCTGAACAGAGGTGGCCCTTCCCAGCTCAGCCATGACTCGCCTGGTCTCTGGGCACTGACCACTTTCCACCTGAGCTCCTTGGAGATAAAAGAAAGATCTCTGAGCCCTAGTGTCCCTTACGAGATTTTATCTCTACTTGGTCATTTCTCAGATCCACACACTGAGAAGTCTTTGCCACAAATAATGGCACAGCAGTATTAGACATAAGATGGGAAATTTCAGAAATGACCAACATCCCTCTGTGCCAGCATTGTCACATGGACTCCTTTCACATAAGACTCCAGTGTGTTCTTTCCCTTTGGCATCCTAGCAGAAGGATTTCCCACGTGGAATCCATTACCTTCTTATCATGACCAAATTCCTGACAAGTAACAGTATTAAGGGTTTATCTGGGCTCACAGTTCAAGAATTCACAGCAGCAGGACTGTTAAGTCAAAGGCTCAGTCAGGAAGCAGTTCTAAGACCACAATGCCTGCCAGAGCATCTCCTCCAGCAAGACTCCGCCTCCCAGAGCCACAACCCTCCCAGACAGCACCACCAGCTGGGACCAAGTGTTCAGACCTGGGGGTCCAAATCACAACATGTGTTACAAAAAGGAAATTTGGACAGGAGAGCTGAGACTGGTTTTCCTCCAGAAGTGATGATCCGCTGGTCATTTTCCCCATCCCTGGAACTGGCCTTCCATGACGGCCCACTTCTTTGGTCTCTATCAAGAAGTGGGGCTTTGTGATGAGATTAGAAGGCATTGTTGTTAGGGTGACATATCCACTGGGAAGCAGAATGGACTTGGTGTCCAACCTCTGTCACATCTGCATGACTGAACTGGTGACTTGCTTATGTGATAGGTCAACATCAAACTAAAAAAACTGAAAGGCCGGGCGGTGGTGGCGCGCACCTTTAATCCCAGCACTTGGGAGGCAGAGGTAGGTGGATTTCTGAATTTGAGGCCAGCCTGGTCTACAGAGTGAGTTCCAGGACAGCCAGAGATACACAGAGAAACCCTGTCTTGAAAAAACAAAGCCGAAACCAAACAAACAAAAACCAACAACAACAAAAGAAAAAGAAACTGAAAGAAGACTTTATTACAGTTTGAGGGCTCCATCCATCATGGTGAGAAGTTATGTCAACAGCAAGGAGCTGGTCACGCCACATCCACAATCAGGAAGCAGAGAGAGATGGATGCTGGTGTTCAGCTCACTTTCTCCTCTCTATTCAATACAAGCTCCACCTCCTGGGATGGTGCACCTATATTTACAGTGTGTCTTCCCCAGAACTTTATCCCCTAGCAGATTCTAGGTCCTTTTAGTCATTCAGCCTTAAGCATCACAGTGAACTTGCCCTCATATCTGTGACACTACAGTATTATTTTTTCCATTTATCCTTCATACCAGACTGTGGAATATTGAGCAAATGTAGTGGCCTACCTCTCCTCATCAGGAACACCTCCCTCCAGAGGATGTTTTGAGTTTTGTTTGTTTGTTTGTTTGTTTTTGCAAGTCCAGCTTATAGACACCTCTGTGTTCCAGGGCAGGGCTGTGAGCCAGAACATGATCACAAGATGCCTGGACCATTGGCTGCCCACTGACCATAAGACAGGTCAATCCGTTGCCAAAAAGAGAATGCTGGAGCTGAGGGTGTGGCTCAGTCAGGAAAGTGCCAGCCATGCAAGCTCGAGAATTTGAGTTTGGTCCTCGGCACCCACGTGAAAAGTCGAGCACGGGTTGCTTATGTTTATGTTCCCTACACTGGGGAGACACAGACAAGCAGATCTTTGAGGCTCACTGACCAGCCAACCTAACTAAACAAGTGAGACTCAGGCCAAGTGAGAAATCCTGTCTCAAAAAAAAAAAAAAAAAAAAAAAAAAAAAACAAAAACAAAATGGTGGCTGAGAAAGATACCCCTGACTTTCACATGCATGTATGTGTACACACACACACACACACTCACACACACTCACACACACACACACAGTCTTCATGTCCAGAAGAATGGGTCTCAGTCACCTGAGTCCCTGCCCATGAAGAATTCTAAGTTTACTAGGGTGAAGAGTGACTTCCACGCCTATGGTTTTTTTCCTTTTGGGAGGGTTGAGATTTTATTTTTATGCGTATTGTTTGTTTGACTGAATCCTCTAGGACTGGAGTTATAGACATTTGTTAGCTGCCATGCAGGTGCTGGGACTTGAACCCAGTTCCCAGTTCCCAGTTCCTCTGGAAGAGCAGGCAGTGCTCTTAACCACTGAGCCATCTCTCCAGCCTCATTCTTATGCTCTCACTTGCTTTACACATGGTTAATCTTGATCCTCAACTGTACCAGATCTATAATCTCTTGAAGACATGCTCCTGGATGTGCCTGTTAAGGGTCATTTAGATTCAGTTAATTGAGATGGGAAGATGCACTTTATCTGGGCAGTACTACTCCATGAATAGTGGCCCTAAATTGACAGGAGCCATTTGTATTTATAAATAAATAAATAAATAAATAAATAAATAAATAAATAAATAAATAAAACATCATGCTAAAAATCCCCAGCACAGAAAGAGTAGCAATTCTGATTTCTGACAGAGTCTAGGAAAGGGTCTCATTAAAGATTCTAGGCTGGTGACTGACTTTAATTAAAATCTGAGCTTTGAGAGCTTGGAGAAGCCAGCCCAATGGATGAGCTTTCAAAGAGAGGGAGGGGAGAACGGGGCAGGATATTGACACGAATAAAGGAGACCTTAATTAAAGGATTAATGACGACAATAACAATAAAACCACTTCATCCTCACTTTGTGAGCAGTTGGACAAAGTCTTTCACCAGGCCATGTCTGGTGGAGGCCTTCCCCAATCAGAGAACAGAGGACTGGCCATCTGGGGTGGTGGAGGAAACATCTGTATAACTGTCATCTGCAGGTTATCCCCTGTGGTTACAGACACAGATGTAGCTAACCTGCACCACCTAACAGGAGAACCTTCTCCAAGCTTTAATGAGGAGTGAAACCCCACCGGAACATTCCGATGTAAAAGAACTGCAAGAAAGACCAGGAAAATCTTCTTTCCTTTCCTTGTTTACTTAAACACCTTTTGGGAGAGAGAGACTGAGTATCACATGTTTTCAGAATTCAATTTGCAGGACAGGAGAGATGGCTCAGTCAATAAAGTGCTTTCTTTGCAAGCGTGAGGGCCTCAGTTTGATCCCCAGAACTCAGGTAACAAACTGGCATGGTGGTAGGTGTCTGTATGCAATCCCAGCCCTGGGAAGCAGAGACAAGCAGATCCCTGTGATTTGCTGGCCAAGCAGCCTAATGGGATCAGTGAATTCCAGGCCAGTGAGACTCAAAAAATCAGAGAGGATAACACCTGAGGTTGACCTCTGGGTTCCACATGCATACATCTGTGTATACACTCACCCACATGTGCTCCTCCCCTCAAAGAGAGACACTGAGACAGGAACAGAGTCAGAGACAGGAGGACAGAGAAGCACAGAGAGAATACTGTTTGCTGTGAGCTGCAACAAGTAAGAGCCTGTCCCACTGCACCATTCTGAATGTCTCTTCCTTACCACCCACCGGCATCTCTTTCTGGTCCCCAGATTTCAGGGGCTGTATTGGTTTGTTAGAGCTGTGACACTCAAGTACCTCAGATTGGGTAGCTTCAATAACCACAAGTTATCTCCTTACAAGCTGGGAGCTGAGGACACTGGGGTCTGGCTTCTCTTGAAGCCTCTCTTTTTGCTTATGGATAGCCTCCTTCGGTCACCAATCTGTGTACCAATCTTTTCTAGGAAGGACAGCAGTTCCAAAGGACCAGGATGCATTCTGCCCACACATTTCTCTCCTCCCCCATGTCTCTCAAAGGGGCACTGTAGCCCAGGTTGGGCTCAAAACTCCTATGTAGTCTAAGATGACCTTAAAGTTTGGATCCTCCTGCCTCTGCCAGATCGGTCCAGGTGCTGGGGACAGAACCCAGGGCTTGGTGTCAACTGAGCCACATCCCAGCCTTTAATGATCACTAAAGATACCCTCTCGCTAAACAAAGCCATGTCCTGAGATACTGAGGCTAGGGTTTTGACATGTGAATATCACATTTGTTTGTTTGTTTGTTTGTTTGTTTGTTTGTTTGTGTAGGGCGTGAGCATGGGTATGTGTGTGTCTGCACAGGCGCGCACATCAGAGGTCAACTTTCAGGATTCAGTTCTCCCCTTCTACCAGGTGGGTCTCAAGCATCAAAATTATGTTGTCAGATTTGACAGCAAGCTCCTTTACTCACTGAGCTGTCTTGTGTCTTGCCAGCCCAAGGTACAAGTGTTAAGAGGACAGGGGTGCTGGAGAGATGGCTCAATGGTTAGGTTAAGAGCACTGACTGCTCTTCCAGAGGTCCTGAATTCAATTCCCAGCAACCACATGGTGGCTCACAACCATTTATAATGAGATCTGATGCCCTTTTCTGGTGAGTCTGAAGACAGCTATAGCGTGCTCATATATACATAAAAATAAATAAATAAATAAATTTTTTTTAAAAAAAAGAGGACAGGGTTTAGCTCGTAGAATGGAGTACAAAGCAAATACTATTAAATACTTTCCCCCTGGAGAAAGTCATCTTCATGCTATTTGTATCTGGGGACTCTTTCTCTGCACTCTGTTTTCTTTACCAGGTACACAGACCCCTGAGAGCCGATGACAGAAAGTCTTGTCACATCCTCTCATGAGGGGTCTGACTAGACTCCCTAAAATGGACAGAGCATGCCTACTCCCCCAAATTAGGATTCTGCTTAAGGTGAATTGAATGTAAAGACTACAGTTAAGATTATAAATAAACTCTCCTAAGCATTTAAACCCACACAATTAATTATGAATATCTTCTACAAGTTTATCTGTAAGTAAACTCCTCGGCGCCGGGCTTCATTAGCCCACCAATCCCTCTGCACACAAGTTGGCGACTGTCACTGGCCAGAGTGGCTCAAGCTGGCTGCCTCTACTGAGGGTGTCTGCTGTCATTTACAGACCTGGTTCTGAAAGGCTGATCCTCAGAACAGGATGACAGCCATACATACCCAAGCCACACTGACCCCTGCCACAAGCCCTGCTCTGAGCTTTGCAAGGTCCCACCCTCACCCCGTCCCTCCGCTTCTAGCTACCCCTCCTCTTGTTCTTTATTTTCTTCAATCCATGATTGTCTCCCTCTGCCACATCAACTCTGGTAGCTAGTGCGTCTTTTCTCCTGTGCAGTCTTCTTTGGGGTGGGGGTGGGGACAAGAATACCCTCTTTGAGCAGCCAAGCAGCCTCTGTTAACCCCTAGTTGAAACCAGTGTTAAACCTGATGTGTCAAACCAGCTCTTCCTGGCTTTTGATCACTTCTGTCTTTTAAGATTCATTTATTTTTATTTTGTGTGTAAGAGTGTTTGTCTGCATGTATTTGTACCAAGAGGGTGATTGTTGCACCAGAGGAGGCTATCAGATCCCCTGGAACTGGAGTTACAGGCAATTGTGAGATGCCATGTGGGTACTGGGATCCTGGACCCTCTACAGTGATCTTACTAACTGAGGTGTCTCTCCAGGCCCTCTTTGTTTTATTTGGTTGTTTTGGTTTTGTAGCTTCAAAAAGATGTGAGTTTTTTTATTCATATCTCTCTCTCTCTCTCTCTCTCTCTCTCTCTCTCTCTCTCTCTCTCTCTCTCTGTATGCCACATGTGTTGAGCAGGTAGAGGGTTTCAAATCCCTCAGAAACGGATGTGGGTGCTGGAGACCAAATTCTGCAAGAGCAGCAGGAAGTGCTTGTAACAGCTGTACCATCCTTCCCACCCCGATCAGTTTTCCTGATCACCAATTTTAATGGCCTCGTAACTGAGCAGTGGACTCCCAATAGCTTTGCTGACTCCTATAGTGTGTTCCCTGCTCAAGAGCCAAACACGTCCTAAAATAACTAGAACATGGCCCAACACAAGATCATAAACTTAAAATATTGTGAGATATTTTCATGACTTCTCTTTGACAAGTTAGTTGTGTCGTTGTGTTGGCAGTGTCAAGCCTGTGGGTATAGACGATGCTCCTCACTTCCGGGTCAAGCTGGTAAAGGTTACCAGTGCTGTCTGTGTAAGTATCCCACCAATGACCTTTGGGTGACAGAGAGCCAAACTCTCCCTGTTGGAGTTCTTCAATGGCAATGCTTGTCATTCTTCTGGCTCTCTTGAAGCAGTGGTATTTGTTTGTGTATGCACCATGATGTTTGGCTATGCACTCGCTGTATTTGCTTATGTGTATACTTTTTCTTTATGCATGCACAGACTACAGAGTATGTCCCCTCTCCTCAGATCTTCTTTCCTCATACTTCAGCTGGCTTTGCTTCTTTAGCCTATAAACAATTTTAACTTCACTCCTCAGAAAGGCAAAAGTTGAGAATGGGCTTATATATCATGGTTGGCTAGCCCATAAATATTTTCTCATTTGCAAAACTCTTCATTTCTGTGACTGCTGCCCATGTAGGCAAAATGAACCTACTTCATACCAGTGTTACATATTGTTGCAAGAACTCCTACACACACACACACACACACACACACACACACACACACACACACACAGAGAGAGAGAGAGAGAGAGAGAGAGAGAGAGAGAGAGAGAGAGAGAGAGAAAGAGAAAGAGAGAGAGACCCAAGAATGGGCTTAGATCTATAGGAAGAATCTTTAAAGAAACAATTCAGTTAAAATGTGTTTATTAGAACATTGCTTCCTTCAATCAACTGGTAACATAGAAGTCAAGATTTGAATTTACTCAGAGATGTCAGAGACAATGAGGCACAGAGGAAGCGTCATAGAGGGACCTAGGAGCTAGGAGCTCCCTATAAGTCAGAGGGGCCTCAGATGAAACCGAGTCTCCTTGCCTGTGCCTTGATCATGGACTTCAGCTACCCAAACTGGGAGGATGGGATGAACTGATGAGTTTCTTGTTATGGAAAAATAGCTCTTGGCTCATTCCCTCTCTACCTTCACTTCTGCAATCCCAGCATAGCATGGATCCTCTTTTGTCATGAGAATGGGAGACTGCCTGCGCCCTCACTCCCCAGGGGTCAGGCAGAGACTGAGGCAGGGTTCTGTAAGCAGCCAGCATCTTTGCTGCAAGCATACAGACATCTCTCAGCTTTCCACTCCCTTCGTCTTCATTGGGCTTTAAAAATACATCATCCATACGCTATTCTTATCATCGTAGAGAAGGAAGGAAGCCTTACAAGCATTTGTAAGAGAGGAAAACAAGCTTCAAGGAGGTGAAGCGGTCGGCCCGGCCCATGCAGCCGCACTCGGTGGATCTGAAGTCAGCTTGCCAGCCTTTGATTCTTTCTGTTCACCAAACTGTTCCAGCCCCTTCTGTCTGGACACATAACATGACTGTAGTTCCCAGGAGCAGTCAGTAAAGTGCTGGCCATATGGGCATGAAGACATGAGTTAGGGCCCCAGAACTCAAGGAAAAAAGGCTTGGCGTGGTGGTGTGTGCCTAAAATCTTCTCACGGAAGAGGCAGAGACAGGAAAGTCTCTGGACCTCACTGACCATTACAATTAACATACTTGGCAAGTTGCAGGCCAGCGAGAGTCCTAGTCCCAAAAAACAAGGAGAACAACATTTGAGGAAAAGCAAATGTCTCTACATGCACACATGTGTGTGGAACATGTGCAAGTGCACACATGCTCTCTCTCTCTCTCTCTCTCTCTCTCTCTCTCTCTCTCTCTTCTCTCTCTCTCTCTCTCTCTCTCTCTCTCTCTCTCTCTCTCTCACACACACACACACACACACACACACACACACAAAACCAATGTGATTTGCTTCAATCAATGAGGCGGTCAAGCAATTGGTGCTAGTTCAAGACAGAGGCTTCCAGGACCACGGAGATTTGGGTAGTCATCTTCTCTAACCTCCAGTAGCCAGAGCTTCGTGTCTGTGATGGGCAGACCCCTTCCCAGCCCTAGGAGCCCCTGACTTGAGTAAGAAATGTACCTGTGAACATGAGCTGTGTGTTAGTATGCCTGACGCCAGCATCGTAACCAATGCAGGAAGCCAGTATCAGCTTAGGGAGGCGATCCATCAGACACTGACTTCACTTTCAGAGCCATCTATTATCCGCTGAAACAAGAGGTCTGAAGACAGAGAGCGATCCCAAGTTTGAATATTTCTGAGCCTCAGAGACAGCTTCAAGGACATAGGTCTTTTTCCACCTGCTACTTAAACCATCTCCTTTTGCACAAACTTTTCCCAGGGAGATGGGAAAAAAAAATGCCTATTCACCCCAGATAGAGCACTAACCACAGACCAAAGTAAGTGATTCTCATCCAAGTCCAGCTGATGAGACAATGAGTTTATTTTGTTTCCTTACAGAGCCTGGGGAAAGGTTACTCACAGGAATGTGGGTTACCCCCACACAGCTGCATCACTTCACAGTTCTGTACCATCATAGATGGCGACCTAATGGAAGCGGCATCATGGAGCTCCTCTTTCAGCCAAGTTCTTCCCACGTACTCAAGCATCTACCAAGATCCCTTGCAGCTAAATGGAATCCCCCACTCATGATCCTGGGAGTCCTCCCTTCCTCCTTCTGCTAGAGGAGTTGGAGAGAGAACGCCTCCCCTTCTTGTATGCCCTCTTGACATTACCATGGATCCAAGACTCCTCCACCAATGGATTTCCTTGACTAAAAAGGCCTCGTGTGTCTGCTGAGGTGAGTCAGCATTGACTCATAAAATGGATAAAATTATTCTATCTCTTTCTCCCCGAAGGGCATGATCACCTAATTCTGTATCCCAGAAAGGAGACACAGACAGCTGCGAAGTCACCTGGCCATGTTCAGTGACTGAGGAGCCTGATGCTCACACATCAGTGTTCTCCCCTCTCCCTCCATAACATGATGACAGACATAGAAAGACTCAGCACTTTAGGAAGGCATAAGGTCACTGGCATGCTCATGGTCACTAAGTATGGTGCCAGGCAGATTATTCAGCCCCAGGGAGAATGTGAGGACCCTTTAGGCCAGAAGCATAGTTGTATGTGTGTGTGTGTGTGCATGTGTGTGTGCGCGCGTGTGGGCGTGCGCACGCGAGCACATATGAAGCCAGAGGTCAACACTGGGTGTCCTCCTCAATTTCTCAATTTATTTGTTTCTTTATTTGTTGTTGTTTTCTTTTCCTGTCTTTGTTTTTCTTGTTGTTGCTCTTGTTTTGCTTTTTGTTTGTTTTGTATTGGAGGCAGTATCTCTCATTAACCTGCAGTTCACCAATCTGGCTAGGCTAACTGAACAGCAAGCCCATGGGATCTGTTTCTGCCTCCCTTGCACTGAAATTACATGTGCCCGCTGACACACTCCTTATTTATGTAGATATTGGGGGTCCAGACTCAGGTCCCCAGGCCTGCACAGCAGGGTTGTACTGACTGAGCCATCCCCCATTCCCCAGCCACCTCAGAGGTATATTTGTTCCCACGGGTGTGGGTGAATACCCTGATGTCTCCTGCTGCAGCCCTGGGTCCCCAGCATCCTACAGCAGCCATCAGCGAGAGGGACTCAGAAAACAAGACTCCGGCTTCCCGGCACACTAGCCACTACCTCTCAGCATCCTGTTTGCACAATTGCGCTGGGTGATTGATTCATTAAAGCCCTGTTTGCTATTTTCACTTTGGGAAATAAACTGACAGCTGAAATTATAACTACATTTAAGACAAGAATGACAGACCCAGATTGGAACTTATTAAGGGAAACTCAACCCAGCCACATCAGGAACATGCAGAATCTGGTGTCAGGGAAAATACACCCCACCCCACCCCCCTTCATTAATTAGTTCTCTGGACTTCCACCAGAGAGAATTTCAGCCTTGATAAGCCAAGAAGCTGACCCTGTGTGACAATTCTGACCTCTTGAATGACAGGGGTGCAGGCCAGGGGATTTCTGAACCTAAATAACTTTTCCTGAAACACTTAGGTTTTGTTTTTGAGACAGTTTCACGTATCCCAGGCTGGCCTAGAGCACAGGATATAATCAAGGATGACCTTGAACTTCTGATCCCCCAGAATGCTGTCAGTCAAGAAGTCTGTTAAGCTGAACTCCACACACAGAGAAAGAACAACTTCTCATGGGAGTACCTTTACGTCTGTATATGTGCATAGCTGTGTTGCATATCAACGCAGCTATGCATTTGTGCGTTTTCGTATATACAGGTGTGCAGGCATGTCTGTGTGTCACTTCCCTGGAGGAGACATTGGCAGGGGACCATACTGATTACCTTTCCTAATAATGCAAATCTCTGGAGTTGCCCAGGGTGACCCTTGGAATTTCCAAAGCACACTTGGCTTGAATACACCTCTGTCCCCAAGAACCAAAGCTTCACTGGAAAGGCCCAGGTTGTAAGGATAGCTGGGCTAAGACATCAACATCCCATGGGGATGCTAAGTGAGCCCAGAAGCCAGAGCTTCCTTCCTGCTGCTGTCTAGATAGGGAATCCTGGAGTCAGACCCCTGGGGACTGCCCAGAGTAGCATTAGAGTTTAGAGATGGAAGCTCTCGCAGCTGGAAAGATGGCTGATTCAGATGTCTTTCCCACAGTCTCCCTGGAGGTTAAGTGTTGCTATCCTGTGGTGGCTATGGCACTTCTGCTTTGCTCAGGCTACGACAAGGTTCTTAGGTCAACGTCCTGCTTCAGGACTGACCATCTGGCTTTGCAGGGAGGTAAACATAAGTGTAAATCTTCCTTCCATATTTTTTTACCCAGCGTGCTTATGCGTCAAACATTGAGTGAGATACCATAGGCATCAATGAAAGCGGTTGAGGATGCACCTCGCAGAAGGAGGTCTTGGATTAGATCCCCTGCATCTCTCTGAGCACGGGTGCTGTGCTCCTTTAAACCTCACAGTTGGGGGCGGGGGGAAGAATGAAGCAGAAAGATTAGAGGTTCAAGGTCATCTTTAGCTACATAAGGAGTTCAAAGCTGGCCTCCGTTGTCTCAAAACAAACAAACAAACAAACCACCCTTCAAATACTAGCCTATCCTGTGTCACCCACAGCACCATGGATGGCCCCTCCCAGTGCCACCCACTGTAAAGTTTTGTCCCCTCTGAGTGTCTTCTGAAGTTCTTGCTGCAGGAGAGGGCAGACAATCTGTGAAAGTCATTCCCTGGCCCAACACCCTTCCCCTGTGTCATGCACCTTCCCTGTGCCTTACAGCATCACTTACCCACGGCCAGCTGAAGGGCACTGAGCCCCTCCCGAGACATCCAGACTCCTGCAGCATCATCTGTAATTGGGGCAGTCGGCCCATTAGGAATTTGGATGGACCCAAGCCTAAATCTTCAGCCCTGCTCAAGGTAAACAAGAACAATTCGAGATTTGACTTCTGCGCAGTTCATTTAAACTCTGCTCAGAATATAAATCGCCTGCTTTAGTGCCAATCCACTCAGCCTGTCTCAGGCTGGAGCTGAATGACAAACAGCAGGTGAGACCACGAGGAATAAACCCGAACAGGCAATCTAGACTCTTCCCTGAACCCCAGTGAAGTTCCAGGAGTGGAAAGCCTTAGGCTCTGTCCAGAGCATTCCAGCATGGGGTGGGGCAGCTCACCTGTCTGACATTTTCAAGGACTTTTCCTTACTTCTAGTGGGGAAAGGAATCAATCAAGGATGCCAGAAAAATTCCTAGGTAGGGACTAGGGGTGTCCCTAAGTTGGTAGAGTGCTGGCCTTGCAAGCTCAAGGCTCTGAGTTCAACCCGGTGCTTCATTAAACCAGACAGGGCTGCACAGGCTTATAATTCAGTACTGGGGGGGTGGAGGGAGGAGGGGGGATCGGTCATATTCAGATACATATCCAGTTCAAGGCCAGCTTGGGATACGTGAGATCCTGTCTTAAACACGGAGATGAGTGCTGAGAGATACCTCACGAACATGGCCGATTCCCTCCGAATTCCATGTTTTAAAAAAAGGCAAAGCACAATACTGTGTCATTGTAACCCCAGTACTGCAGAGTGGAGATATGATCCTGAGCTCAGTGGTGAGACTGCCAGGCTGACTCTGTGAGTTCGTTTTAGTACGATAACTTGTCTCTAAATAAATACATAAGCTGGAGAGTGGTTGAATACCCCTGACATTGACCTCTGACTTCCAGATGCGGGAATACGGGTGAGTCCACATGATGCAGATATACACACACATAAACATCTAAGTTCCTAGGTGGGTTGTGCCAGTTAACATTCACCTCTAAGGGCTGGGTTCTTGGGTTCAAAGGGAGTGACTAAGAGGCAGAGGGGAAGCAATTCTGGCTTCTGACTCCCTGACTCAGGCTCTCTTGAGTATCAGAGGTGGCCCACCAAGATGATGGGTGCCAGAAGGAGCATTCAGTACCACAGTGCATCTCCTCACTGCCAGAAGAGTGGAGCATCATGCTTTGGTCCTTGGAGGTCTCTCTCTCTCTCTCTCTCTCTCTCTCTCTCTCTCTCTCTCTCTCTGTCTCTGTCTGTCTCTCTCTGTCTCTCTCTCTCTCTCTCTCTCTCTCTCTCTCTCTCTCTCTCTCTCTCTCTCTCTCAGCTTTTTTGCTGAGCATAACTGAGTGCCAGGACCAGGAGGACAGACGTTAGTGCTGTGCAGACCAGATGTACAACCTTCTTCCAAACACATCTCAGGGCTTCACCATCAGAGCCCTGCTACTGAGTTAAAACTTTCAGAAGGGGGATAACAAAACCCTGACCTGGAAGACAACGAACTCCAAGGATTCACCTAATTGTCTAATAAGAACTAAAGTGTTTCCCATCTGAGCTCTCCTCTCCCCCAGCCTCTGCACTCCGTCGATACTGTGGAGTGTGGTGATATCAGAGCAGGTGGGTGAATGCTTCAACAACACAAAGAAACCCAGGATGGCACACTACCAGAGTTAATCCTTGTTGCCAGTGTCCTGGAGTGCAGTGGCCTCCAATAATAACTGGACAGCTCTAATTTTGTCTTTCTCTGTGACTTTCCAAACCACCGTGTCAGAGCAAGAGAGGACATGGCTGTGACACAGTGTAGGGGGCTGAGGCCCACACAGGCCCAGTAAGCAAGTCCCGCCCAGGAAAGACTCCAGCTCCTACAAAAATAGGGGCCCTTTTGGTAATCCAGTGACACCTTCACCTCTAGGTACAAGTATGTTCAGTTGCATGTAGCATAGGGTACTTGTAAAGGCAGCCTAGCATCTGATTTGAAACAATATCCAGTGTTTCCTTTTTTCTTTGCAACTCAACTGTGCAATTCTTAGTTGTGAACTTTGTAGATGACAATCATAACAATCTCATAAGGTTGAATACAGGGCCTGCGGAGGTAGCTCAGTCAGTGAAGTGTTTGCTGCATATCATCACGACTCAATTTTTCATCTCCAGGGCCCATGTAAAACCCAGGCATGGTGGCATGTGTCTATAGCCCCAGGGCTGTGGGGTTAGAGACAAGCAGACTCCTGGAGGTCGTTGTACAACTAGGATATCCAAACCTATGAGCTCAAGGCTCACTAGAGACCTTGCCTCAATCAATAAGATAGAGAATGATCAAGGAAGACACCCAATGTTGACTTCTGGTCCCCAAGAGCATGCACATAGACATTGTACATATACGTAGCTAAACATACGTATCTTACACAGTCACACGGCAGAAACAGATTGGACGTACCTATGAGCCTAGAACATCTGCCATGAGCCTAGAACATCTGCCAGAGTAAGGAAAGTTCAGGCAGATACTGAGATGTTATGTTCAGCCAATGTGTAACATCCGGAGCTTCCAGAAATCTCTAGCCTGGGGCTATGTCTGCAGAGCTCAAAGAAAAGAGCTTGATTCACTGTGAGTCATTCTATGACTGCTGCTTTGTTCCATCTTGCTTTGCTATGACAAACTACCTGATGCAATGTAACATAAAACTAAAGGAGTTTCATTTGGCTCACGAGTCTGGTGGTGGGGGCATCAATGCAGCATGGTGATAACTACCCCAGCAAAGGCCACTATGGCTGCTTCACCATAAGGCAAAGAAGGGGTAAGGAAGGCAGTCATGTGCAACAGGGACTAAGGAGAGCCAGGCCTTGATTCCCAGTAGCTTGCTTTCTGAAAGCCAGCTCATTACTGTCAGATCTAAACTATTCCCACAAAACCAGCATTAATCAATCCATAAGGGCAGAGGCCACCATCCACCTCTCTTCCACCAGGTCCCACCTTTTAAACAGTCCACCACTTCAACACTGCCACATGGGGGGACCAAGCTTCCAGAGCATGAATTCGGGGTGAGCATAAATCTTATCCAAACCACCAAGAAATTTGGAAGGCATTATGCAATCCTAGAAAGACAAAGTAGGGCTGTTTTGGTATTGGACAGAGGTTCACTCTGTAGCTCAGATAAGTTTAAAATGCATGACCCTTTTGCCCCAGCTTTCCATGTGCTAAAACAAAAGCTGCTTGTTCATTTGTTTGGTTTTTAAATTTTTGGAGGGGGAGAATGTGAGACAGTCTTACTATATAACCCAGGCTGTTCTCAAATTTATGACCCTCCACCAGAATTCAAAGTGGGGTTCCTATTTATTCATTTATTTTATTACTATCGTTGTTTTGAGACAAGGCCTTGCTGGGTAGCTTAGGCTAACCTAGGACTCAGAATCTTCCTACCTCTGCCTCCTGAGTTTTGGGATTGTTACAAATGTCCTTCACCACACCCAGCCAAGGTCTAGCTCTCGATTTGACCATCATGTGTGGCCTGAGGTTTCTGCCTAGACCTAGATCATTAGCAAGGCCACCTTCCTGTGTTCTAGAAGGAAGTTCTCTAAGAGGAAATGGCTTTTGTTTGTCCCATGTGTCCTAACACGGAGCCTTTTTTTTTCAGAGCCAGAGATCCTGCATCTCAGCAAGAATCGTACCTCTAGAGTGATGCCTTTACTGGTTAAGAGTATATGTTGTGCAATCATGAAGACTAGAGTTGGGATTTCCATATCCACTTTACAACCAAGGCATCCTTTGCATGCCTGTAACTTCAGATCCCAGGGGACCAAGGCAGGATGTATTAATTAGTCAAGGTTCTCTAGGGGAACAGAAATGTGTGTGTGTGTGTGTGTGTGTGTGTGTGTGTGTGTGTGTGTGTGTGTTAAAGTGGCTTATAGGCTGTGGTCCAGTTAGTTCAACAAAAGTAGTCTACCAACAGAAGCTCCAAGAACGCAGTAGTCATCTAGTATATGAAGCTGGATGTCTCAGCTGTCTTTATTATATGCCAAAATCCTGAAGAAGTAGGCTTTAATGGTGCTAAAGGAGTGCATTTGACTGAGAGTAAAGTCAAGCAAATAAAGACAGAGCTTCCTTCTTTTGTGTCTTTTATACAGACTGTCAGCAGGTGTGGCCCAGAGGGGGGGGTCTTCCTACTTGAAATGATTAGGATAAATCCCCCACAGGTCTGTAGGAGGAGCTAAGGTGGGAGGAGTAAGGAGAGGAAGAGGAAAAGAGAGGAGGAGAAAAAGGAAGAGGGGGAGCTAAGAGAGGGAGACGGAGAACGAGAGAGGGGAACATGGAGGCTGATGTTTGGTTGTCTTTAGCAGTCAAAGGTAGTTGGTATATCTAGGTTGGGTATTGCATTACACGTCTGATTATATGGGCATCTTGTTATTGATCATTATTAAATATATAAGCCTTTGGATAATTTAAGCATTAGAGTCTCATTTTTTTACTGGGCCCACGTGGTTGGCAGGATGGTCTGGGCAATGCCCAGCTTGTGGAGACAGCATGGAAGATTGGCAGAGTCATCTCCCACGCTGGCATCTCGTGGTTGGCAGGGTTGGTGTTTTTGGCTGGCTTTTTCTAGCTGTGGCATGAACGTGGCCTCTGGCCATGTAACATGATGGCTGAGCTAGGCAGAGCCGCCACAGCTTAGATAGTCGGTTTGACCAGAGGCCGTTTTTAAATAATTACTACAACACAGGTCTACCCAAATGCTTGGGTTTTAGTTAATACCAGATGTAGTCAAGTCAACAACCAAGAATAACCATAGCATGGAAGGATCTCTAGTGTCTTCTGGCTTCCAGCCTAGCTAAGAAGACATGAGCCCCTGGTCTGGGGAGAGAGCCTGCCTCAAAGAAACTGGTAAAGAGTGTAGATAGGGACACTGGCCACCCTTTTCTGACACCTGCATTCATGCATACAGGTGTAGTCAGAAGTGCATATACTTAGACAGACAGACAAACAGACAGACAGACAGACAGACACACACACACACACACACACACACACACACACACACACACCTCTGGTTCTATGTCCTTACCAGAACGAATGCCAGAGACAGGTCATTGACCTGGCCTGCATCAGCCAAGTACATTGGGTACCTGAAAGTCCATCAGTGACATCCATAGTGACATCAGGTGCTCCTCAAGGATGAGGTTTGTGCCAACATGCCACACTGACCACTGGCTGTCACCAATTTTCTTTTGCCACTTTGCTTCACTATGGTCTTTTTCCCTCTTGGTCTGTTCCCTTGTTCCACAAAACAGTTACATGTTTGTACAGACAGACCCACAGATGGTGTTAAGGATTCAACACTGGAAAAGATGAGGAAGTAAGTATGCCATTCTAAAACAGACTTTCAGTCAGCATCAGGAACAGTGCAGGCTCTGGGCCGATGGTCTACAGCTGGCATCATCCCCAGCTCCTGATGTTGCTGGCCTCCTGGCCTCTGCTCTATATACCAAGAAAAGAAATTGAAGAAGGTGGAGATGGTGCCTCTGTGAATGTGACCACCTGCACAGGGCATGGGACAGACATCTTGTCACAGTGTTCCTGAACATGGGAAGGGCCTGGGAGAGTGTCAGCGGAGATGGAGACAGAAGCTCCTCTGTCACTAGTACTGGAAGAGTCCCTATTCTCTTAGTGTCCTGCTTCTGTGAAGAAAAAAATTCAAGGACAAGCTAATGAGAAGCAGAGTTGGCGTTGTTTGTTTATTGTGTACATGTGAGTGCAGGGTTGGGGGGTCGTTGGTTTATTGTGTGTATGTGAATGCAGGCACATGTGTGCCAGCGGCACATGTAGAGGACAGAGGACAACTTTTGGGAATCAGTTCCCTACTGTCCCTGGTGAGTTCCAGACATGGAATTTAGGTTGTCGGGCTATATGTGATCACTTTTACCCACTGAGCCATCTCACCAGCCTGAATTGCTGTTTATTGAAAATATAAAGGGGCAGGGGAGTGATTTAATTCTATTTCAATTAAAATATATTTTTAAAAATAGAAATAAAGATGTTCAGGGGCAGAAGAGAGCCATACCGGAGAGCGTGGGTTCAGGCTTTCAAAGATGAGGAGTGCTGAGCTCTTTCTCTCTGTGGTTGTGTACAGAATTCGGGGTCCTCCTGAACGAGGGCTCTAAAAACTGATAAGAAGCAGCCTTCCCTGTCTTTAACATTGCTTTAACATTGCTTTAACATTGTTCAGAGGGTGTAGCTTACAACAAGGTAAGGAGTTAAAGAATTTTCTTGTAAAAAAAAGTTGTGAGATGGCTGTCTGAAGGGCATCTTTAGATGTAGGGTGAGAGGATGTTGTAAGGTGGCTGTCTGAAGGGCATCTTTAGATGTAGGGTGAGAGGATGTTGTAAGGTGGCTGTCTGAAGGGCATCTTTAGACGTAGGGTGAGAGGAAGCATTACTAGACCTTTTGAGTCACATTTTAGCACAGGCTAATATCTTTGATGGCAAGGTCTTTAGGACAACACGTGCTGTCTCAGTGGGCAATTTGGACGTTATCAGTGGTGTCCAAAGTCTCCCGACTTCCTCAGCAGGAAGGAGCAAGTGAGGCTCAGGGTGGCCCTTTCCTGTCCCATGTCCCCATTACTTTCCTGTTTTCCTCTCCTGCCTCAGGAGGGCTATGAAATGCTTGGTTGTTCCACCAAGCTTGGCCATCACCTTCTGTGGCCCATGACATCATGATGGGCTTTGAAGACTGAGTGGTGGCTGTTTGGAGGCTGTGCCTCTAAACACTTCTGAAACCTCAGAAGCTTCTGCTTTCTCACTGAGTCTCCATTCCTCTGTATGGTGGGTTTGCATACACCTCTCCTGCTGATATGCCTGGCTTACTGGGCCATAGCCACAGAGTGCTGACAAACCCCAGGGACAGTCCCCATCAGTATCCACTAGTGCTCTGGAACCCACAAGGGAGATTCCCCAAAGAGAGAAGCCACTGTTTTTCTCATCATGGTGAAACCACCTCACTCTAACCCCTCCCTCTGATGGCCCTATCCTTAACCCCCATTCTGATCCCCCCAC